>NC_133217.1:150000-162500 GCF_040436345.1 Pagrus major
AAACCTCAGCCCATTTTTTCAATAGCTTCCAGGTCTTTGGACCGATTGACTCGAAATCGCTCCCAAATGTGGTCCTATACTGGCTGAACGAGACACAGCAGTTCCCATTGGATTCCGGTGAAATTTGTATTTTTGGTGAATATTTTAGTGAAAAGGTACAATGTTTCATGAGACTGCCTTAAGGCTGGGGCTAGGGTTAGGGTTAGGGTTAGGGTTAGGGCTAGGGTTAGGGTTAGGGTTAGGGTTAGGGTTAGGGCTAGGGTTAGGGTTAGGGTTAGGGTTACGGTCGTCTTTTGACCGAATGACTCGAAATTCGGCACGAATGTGGTCCTCTACTGGCTGAACGAGGGAGAGCAGTTCCCATTGGATTCCGTTGAAATTTGTATTTTTGGTGAATATTTTAAAGAAAAAAGTGGCCATTTTTCATGAAAACCTCAGCCCATTTTTTCAATAGCTTCCAGGTCTTTGGACCGATTGACTCGAAATCGCTCCCAAATGTGGTCCTATACTGGCTGAACAAGACACAGCAGTTCCCATTGGATTCCGTTGAAATTTGTATTTTTGGTGAATATTTTAAAGAAAAAAGTGTCCATTTTTCATGAAAACCTCAGCCCATTTTTTCAATAGCTTCCAGGTCTTTGGACCGATTGACTCGAAATCGCTCCCAAATGTGGTCCTATACTGGCTGAACGAGACACAGCAGTTCCCATTGGATTCCGGTGAAATTTGTATTTTTGGTGAATATTTTAGTGAAAAGGTACAATGTTTCATGAGACTGCCTTAAGGCTGGGGCTAGGGTTAGGGTTAGGGTTAGGGTTAGGGCTAGGGTTAGGGTTAGGGTTAGGGTTAGGGTTAGGGCTAGGGTTAGGGTTAGGGTTAGGGTTACGGTCGTCTTTTGACCGAATGACTCGAAATTCGGCACGAATGTGGTCCTCTACTGGCTGAACGAGGGAGAGCAGTTCCCATTGGATTCCGTTGAAATTTGTATTTTTGGTGAATATTTTAAAGAAAAAAGTGGCCATTTTTCATGAAAACCTCAGCCCATTTTTTCAATAGCTTCCAGGTCTTTGGACCGATTGACTCGAAATCGCTCCCAAATGTGGTCCTATACTGGCTGAACAAGACACAGCAGTTCCCATTGGATTCCGTTGAAATTTGTATTTTTGGTGAATATTTTAAAGAAAAAAGTGGCCATTTTTCATGAAAACCTCAGCCCATTTTTTCAATAGCTTCCAGGTCTTTGGACCGATTGACTCGAAATCGCTCCCAAATGTGGTCCTATACTGGCTGAACGAGACACAGCAGTTCCCATTGGATTCCGGTGAAATTTGTATTTTTGGAGAATATTTTAGTGAAAAGGTACAATGTTTCATGAGACTGCCTTAAGGCTGGGGCTAGGGTTAGGGTTAGGGTTAGGGTTAGGGCTAGGGTTAGGGTTAGGGTTAGGGTTAGGGCTAGGGTTAGGGTTAGGGTTAGGGTTACGGTCGTCTTTTGACCGAATGACTCGAAATTCGGCACGAATGTGGTCCTCTACTGGCTGAACGAGGGAGAGCAGTTCCCATTGGATTCCGTTGAAATTTGTATTTTTGGTGAATATTTTAAAGAAAAAAGTGGCCATTTTTCATGAAAACCTCAGCCCATTTTTTCAATAGCTTCCAGGTCTTTGGACCGATTGACTCGAAATCGCTCCCAAATGTGGTCCTATACTGGCTGAACAAGACACAGCAGTTCCCATTGGATTCCGTTGAAATTTGTATTTTTGGTGAATATTTTAAAGAAAAAAGTGGCCATTTTTCATGAAAACCTCAGCCCATTTTTTCAATAGCTTCCAGGTCTTTGGACCGATTGACTCGAAATCGCTCCCAAATGTGGTCCTATACTGGCTGAACGAGACACAGCAGTTCCCATTGGATTCCGGTGAAATTTGTATTTTTGGTGAATATTTTAGTGAAAAGGTACAATGTTTCATGAGACTGCCTTAAGGCTGGGGCTAGGGTTAGGGTTAGGGTTAGGGTTAGGGCTAGGGTTAGGGTTAGGGTTAGGGTTAGGGTTAGGGCTAGGGTTAGGGTTAGGGTTAGGGTTACGGTCGTCTTTTGACCGAATGACTCGAAATTCGGCACGAATGTGGTCCTCTACTGGCTGAACGAGGGAGAGCAGTTCCCATTGGATTCCGTTGAAATTTGTATTTTTGGTGAATATTTTAAAGAAAAAAGTGGCCATTTTTCATGAAAACCTCAGCCCATTTTTTCAATAGCTTCCAGGTCTTTGGACCGATTGACTCGAAATCGCTCCCAAATGTGGTCCTATACTGGCTGAACAAGACACAGCAGTTCCCATTGGATTCCGTTGAAATTTGTATTTTTGGTGAATATTTTAAAGAAAAAAGTGGCCATTTTTCATGAAAACCTCAGCCCATTTTTTCAATAGCTTCCAGGTCTTTGGACCGATTGACTCGAAATCGCTCCCAAATGTGGTCCTATACTGGCTGAACGAGACACAGCAGTTCCCATTGGATTCCGGTGAAATTTGTATTTTTGGAGAATATTTTAGTGAAAAGGTACAATGTTTCATGAGACTGCCTTAAGGCTGGGGCTAGGGTTAGGGTTAGGGTTAGGGTTAGGGCTAGGGTTAGGGTTAGGGTTAGGGTTAGGGCTAGGGTTAGGGTTAGGGTTAGGGTTACGGTCGTCTTTTGACCGAATGACTCGAAATTCGGCACGAATGTGGTCCTCTACTGGCTGAACGAGGGAGAGCAGTTCCCATTGGATTCCGTTGAAATTTGTATTTTTGGTGAATATTTTAAAGAAAAAAGTGGCCATTTTTCATGAAAACCTCAGCCCATTTTTTCAATAGCTTCCAGGTCTTTGGACCGATTGACTCGAAATCGCTCCCAAATGTGGTCCTATACTGGCTGAACAAGACACAGCAGTTCCCATTGGATTCCGTTGAAATTTGTATTTTTGGTGAATATTTTAAAGAAAAAAGTGGCCATTTTTCATGAAAACCTCAGCCCATTTTTTCAATAGCTTCCAGGTCTTTGGACCGATTGACTCGAAATCGCTCCCAAATGTGGTCCTATACTGGCTGAACGAGACACAGCAGTTCCCATTGGATTCCGGTGAAATTTGTATTTTTGGTGAATATTTTAGTGAAAAGGTACAATGTTTCATGAGACTGCCTTAAGGCTGGGGCTAGGGTTAGGGTTAGGGTTAGGGTTAGGGTTAGGGCTAGGGTTAGGGTTAGGGTTAGGGTTAGGGTTAGGGCTAGGGTTAGGGTTAGGGTTAGGGTTACGGTCGTCTTTTGACCGAATGACTCGAAATTCGGCACGAATGTGGTCCTCTACTGGCTGAACGAGGGAGAGCAGTTCCCATTGGATTCCGTTGAAATTTGTATTTTTGGTGAATATTTTAAAGAAAAAAGTGGCCATTTTTCATGAAAACCTCAGCCCATTTTTTCAATAGCTTCCATGTCTTTGGACCGATTGACTCGAAATCGCTCCCAAATGTGGTCCTATACTGGCTGAACAAGACACAGCAGTTCCCATTGGATTCCGTTGAAATTTGTATTTTTGGTGAATATTTTAAAGAAAAAAGTGGCCATTTTTCATGAAAACCTCAGCCCATTTTTTCAATAGCTTCCAGGTCTTTGGACCGATTGACTCGAAATCGCTCCCAAATGTGGTCCTATACTGGCTGAACAAGACACAGCAGTTCCCATTGGATTCCGTTGAAATTTGTATTTTTGGTGAATATTTTAAAGAAAAAAGTGGCCATTTTTCATGAAAACCTCAGCCCATTTTTTCAATAGCTTCCAGGTCTTTGGACCGATTGACTCGAAATCGCTCCCAAATGTGGTCCTATACTGGCTGAACGAGACACAGCAGTTCCCATTGGATTCCGGTGAAATTTGTATTTTTGGTGAATATTTTAGTGAAAAGGTACAATGTTTCATGAGACTGCCTTAAGGCTGGGGCTAGGGTTAGGGTTAGGGTTAGGGTTAGGGTTAGGGTTAGGGTTAGGGTTAGGGCTAGGGTTAGGGTTAGGGTTAGGGTTACGGTCGTCTTTTGACCGAATGACTCGAAATTCGGCACGAATGTGGTCCTCTACTGGCTGAACGAGGGAGAGCAGTTCCCATTGGATTCCGTTGAAATTTGTATTTTTGGTGAATATTTTAAAGAAAAAAGTGGCCATTTTTCATGAAAACCTCAGCCCATTTTTTCAATAGCTTCCAGGTCTTTGGACCGATTGACTCGAAATCGCTCCCAAATGTGGTCCTATACTGGCTGAACAAGACACAGCAGTTCCCATTGGATTCCGTTGAAATTTGTATTTTTGGTGAATATTTTAAAGAAAAAAGTGTCCATTTTTCATGAAAACCTCAGCCCATTTTTTCAATAGCTTCCAGGTCTTTGGACCGATTGACTCGAAATCGCTCCCAAATGTGGTCCTATACTGGCTGAACGAGACACAGCAGTTCCCATTGGATTCCGGTGAAATTTGTATTTTTGGTGAATATTTTAGTGAAAAGGTACAATGTTTCATGAGACTGCCTTAAGGCTGGGGCTAGGGTTAGGGTTAGGGTTAGGGTTAGGGTTAGGGCTAGGGTTAGGGTTAGGGTTAGGGTTAGGGTTAGGGCTAGGGTTAGGGTTAGGGTTAGGGTTACGGTCGTCTTTTGACCGAATGACTCGAAATTCGGCACGAATGTGGTCCTCTACTGGCTGAACGAGGGAGAGCAGTTCCCATTGGATTCCGTTGAAATTTGTATTTTTGGTGAATATTTTAAAGAAAAAAGTGGCCATTTTTCATGAAAACCTCAGCCCATTTTTTCAATAGCTTCCAGGTCTTTGGACCGATTGACTCGAAATCGCTCCCAAATGTGGTCCTATACTGGCTGAACAAGACACAGCAGTTCCCATTGGATTCCGTTGAAATTTGTATTTTTGGTGAATATTTTAAAGAAAAAAGTGGCCATTTTTCATGAAAACCTCAGCCCATTTTTTCAATAGCTTCCAGGTCTTTGGACCGATTGACTCGAAATCGCTCCCAAATGTGGTCCTATACTGGCTGAACGAGACACAGCAGTTCCCATTGGATTCCGGTGAAATTTGTATTTTTGGTGAATATTTTAGTGAAAAGGTACAATGTTTCATGAGACTGCCTTAAGGCTGGGGCTAGGGTTAGGGTTAGGGTTAGGGTTAGGGTTAGGGTTAGGGCTAGGGTTAGGGTTAGGGTTACGGTCGTCTTTTGACCGAATGACTCGAAATTCGGCACGAATGTGGTCCTCTACTGGCTGAACGAGGGAGAGCAGTTCCCATTGGATTCCGTTGAAATTTGTATTTTTGGTGAATATTTTAAAGAAAAAAGTGGCCATTTTTCATGAAAACCTCAGCCCATTTTTTCAATAGCTTCCAGGTCTTTGGACCGATTGACTCGAAATCGCTCCCAAATGTGGTCCTATACTGGCTGAACGAGACACGGCAGTTCCCATTGGAATCTGGTGAAATTTGTATTTTTGGTGAATATTTTAGTGAAAAGGTACAATGTTTCATGAGACTGCCTTAAGGCTGGGGCTAGGGTTAGGGTTAGGGTTAGGGTTAGGGTTAGGGCTAGGGTTAGGGTTAGGGTTAGGGTTAGGGTTAGGGCTAGGGTTAGGGTTAGGGTTACGGTCGTCTTTTGACCGAATGACTCGAAATTCGGCACGAATGTGGTCCTCTACTGGCTGAACGAGGGAGAGCAGTTCCCATTGGATTCCGTTGAAATTTGTATTTTTGGTGAATATTTTAAAGAAAAAAGTGGCCATTTTTCATGAAAACCTCAGCCCATTTTTTCAATAGCTTCCAGGTCTTTGGACCGATTGACTCGAAATCGCTCCCAAATGTGGTCCTATACTGGCTGAACAAGACACAGCAGTTCCCATTGGATTCCGTTGAAATTTGTATTTTTGGTGAATATTTTAAAGAAAAAAGTGGCCATTTTTCATGAAAACCTCAGCCCATTTTTTCAATAGCTTCCAGGTCTTTGGACCGATTGACTCGAAATCGCTCCCAAATGTGGTCCTATACTGGCTGAACGAGACACAGCAGTTCCCATTGGATTCCGGTGAAATTTGTATTTTTGGTGAATATTTTAGTGAAAAGGTACAATGTTTCATGAGACTGCCTTAAGGCTGGGGCTAGGGTTAGGGTTAGGGTTAGGGTTAGGGTTAGGGCTAGGGTTAGGGTTAGGGTTAGGGTTAGGGTTAGGGCTAGGGTTAGGGTTAGGGTTAGGGTTACGGTCGTCTTTTGACCGAATGACTCGAAATTCGGCACGAATGTGGTCCTCTACTGGCTGAACGAGGGAGAGCAGTTCCCATTGGATTCCGTTGAAATTTGTATTTTTGGTGAATATTTTAAAGAAAAAAGTGGCCATTTTTCATGAAAACCTCAGCCCATTTTTTCAATAGCTTCCAGGTCTTTGGACCGATTGACTCGAAATCGCTCCCAAATGTGGTCCTATACTGGCTGAACAAGACACAGCAGTTCCCATTGGATTCCGTTGAAATTTGTATTTTTGGTGAATATTTTAAAGAAAAAAGTGGCCATTTTTCATGAAAACCTCAGCCCATTTTTTCAATAGCTTCCAGGTCTTTGGACCGATTGACTCGAAATCGCTCCCAAATGTGGTCCTATACTGGCTGAACGAGACACAGCAGTTCCCATTGGATTCCGGTGAAATTTGTATTTTTGGTGAATATTTTAGTGAAAAGGTACAATGTTTCATGAGACTGCCTTAAGGCTGGGGCTAGGGTTAGGGTTAGGGTTAGGGTTAGGGTTAGGGTTAGGGCTAGGGTTAGGGTTAGGGTTACGGTCGTCTTTTGACCGAATGACTCGAAATTCGGCACGAATGTGGTCCTCTACTGGCTGAACGAGGGAGAGCAGTTCCCATTGGATTCCGTTGAAATTTGTATTTTTGGTGAATATTTTAAAGAAAAAAGTGGCCATTTTTCATGAAAACCTCAGCCCATTTTTTCAATAGCTTCCAGGTCTTTGGACCGATTGACTCGAAATCGCTCCCAAATGTGGTCCTATACTGGCTGAACGAGACACAGCAGTTCCCATTGGATTCCGGTGAAATTTGTATTTTTGGTGAATATTTTAAAGAAAAAAGTGGCCATTTTTCATGAAAACCTCAGCCCATTTTTTCAATAGCTTCCAGGTCTTTGGACCGATTGACTCGAAATCGCTCCCAAATGTGGTCCTATACTGGCTGAACGAGACACAGCAGTTCCCATTGGATTCCGGTGAAATTTGTATTTTTGGTGAATATTTTAGTGAAAAGGTACAATGTTTCATGAGACTGCCTTAAGGCTGGGGCTAGGGTTAGGGTTAGGGTTAGGGTTAGGGTTAGGGCTAGGGTTAGGGTTAGGGTTAGGGTTAGGGTTAGGGCTAGGGTTAGGGTTAGGGTTAGGGTTACGGTCGTCTTTTGACCGAATGACTCGAAATTCGGCACGAATGTGGTCCTCTACTGGCTGAACGAGGGAGAGCAGTTCCCATTGGATTCCGTTGAAATTTGTATTTTTGGTGAATATTTTAAAGAAAAAAGTGGCCATTTTTCATGAAAACCTCAGCCCATTTTTTCAATAGCTTCCAGGTCTTTGGACCGATTGACTCGAAATCGCTCCCAAATGTGGTCCTATACTGGCTGAACAAGACACAGCAGTTCCCATTGGATTCCGTTGAAATTTGTATTTTTGGTGAATATTTTAGTGAAAAGGTACAATGTTTCATGAGACTGCCTTAAGGCTGGGGCTAGGGTTAGGGTTAGGGTTAGGGTTAGGGTTAGGGCTAGGGTTAGGGTTAGGGTTAGGGTTAGGGTTAGGGCTAGGGTTAGGGTTAGGGTTAGGGTTACGGTCGTCTTTTGACCGAATGACTCGAAATTCGGCACGAATGTGGTCCTCTACTGGCTGAACGAGGGAGAGCAGTTCCCATTGGATTCCGTTGAAATTTGTATTTTTGGTGAATATTTTAAAGAAAAAAGTGGCCATTTTTCATGAAAACCTCAGCCCATTTTTTCAATAGCTTCCAGGTCTTTGGACCGATTGACTCGAAATCGCTCCCAAATGTGGTCCTATACTGGCTGAACAAGACAAAGCAGTTCCCATTGGATTCCGTTGAAATTTGTATTTTTGGTGAATATTTTAAAGAAAAAAGTGTCCATTTTTCATGAAAAAACCTCAGCCCATTTTTTCAATAGCTTCCAGGTCTTTGGACCGATTGACTCGAAATCGCTCCCAAATGTGGTCCTATACTGGCTGAACGAGACACAGCAGTTCCCATTGGATTCCGGTGAAATTTGTATTTTTGGTGAATATTTTAGTGAAAAGGTACAATGTTTCATGAGACTGCCTTAAGGCTGGGGCTAGGGTTAGGGTTAGGGTTAGGGTTAGGGTTAGGGTTAGGGCTAGGGTTAGGGTTAGGGTTAGGGTTACGGTCGTCTTTTGACCGAATGACTCGAAATTCGGCACGAATGTGGTCCTCTACTGGCTGAACGAGGGAGAGCAGTTCCCATTGGATTCCGTTGAAATTTGTATTTTTGGTGAATATTTTAAAGAAAAAAGTGGCCATTTTTCATGAAAACCTCAGCCCATTTTTTCAATAGCTTCCAGTCTTTGGACCGATTGACTCGAAATCGCTCCCAAATGTGGTCCTATACTGGCTGAACAAGACACAGCAGTTCCCATTGGATTCCGTTGAAATTTGTATTTTTGGTGAATATTTAGTGAAAAGGTACAATGTTTCATGAGACTGCCTTAAGGCTGGGGCTAGGGTTAGGGTTAGGGTTAGGGTTAGGGTTAGGGCTAGGGTTAGGGTTAGGGTTAGGGTTAGGGTTAGGGCTAGGGTTAGGGTTAGGGTTAGGGTTACGGTCGTCTTTTGACCGAATGACTCGAAATTCGGCACGAATGTGGTCCTCTACTGGCTGAACGAGGGAGAGCAGTTCCCATTGGATTCCGTTGAAATTTGTATTTTTGGTGAATATTTTAAAGAAAAAAGTGGCCATTTTTCATGAAAACCTCAGCCCATTTTTTCAATAGCTTCCAGGTCTTTGGACCGATTGACTCGAAATCGCTCCCAAATGTGGTCCTATACTGGCTGAACAAGACACAGCAGTTCCCATTGGATTCCGTTGAAATTTGTATTTTTGGTGAATATTTTAAAGAAAAAAGTGACCATTTTTCATGAAAACCTCAGCCCATTTTTTCAATAGCTTCCAGGTCTTTGGACCGATTGACTCGAAATCGCTCCCAAATGTGGTCCTATACTGGCTGAACGAGACACAGCAGTTCCCATTGGATTCCGGTGAAATTTGTATTTTTGGTGAATATTTTAGTGAAAAGGTACAATGTTTCATGAGACTGCCTTAAGGCTGGGGCTAGGGTTAGGGTTAGGGTTAGGGTTAGGGTTAGGGTTAGGGTTAGGGCTAGGGTTAGGGTTAGGGTTACGGTCGTCTTTTGACCGAATGACTCGAAATTCGGCACGAATGTGGTCCTCTACTGGCTGAACGAGGGAGAGCAGTTCCCATTGGATTCCGTTGAAATTTGTATTTTTGGTGAATATTTTAAAGAAAAAAGTGGCCATTTTTCATGAAAACCTCAGCCCATTTTTTCAATAGCTTCCAGGTCTTTGGACCGATTGACTCGAAATCGCTCCCAAATGTGGTCCTATACTGGCTGAACGAGACACAGCAGTTCCCATTGGATTCTGGTGAAATTTGTATTTTTGGTGAATATTTTAGTGAAAAGGTACAATGTTTCATGAGACTGCCTTAAGGCTGGGGCTAGGGTTAGGGTTAGGGTTAGGGTTAGGGTTAGGGCTAGGGTTAGGGTTAGGGTTAGGGTTACGGTCGTCTTTTGACCGAATGACTCGAAATTCGGCACGAATGTGGTCCTCTACTGGCTGAACGAGGGAGAGCAGTTCCCATTGGATTCCGTTGAAATTTGTATTTTTGGTGAATATTTTAAAGAAAAAAGTGGCCATTTTTCATGAAAACCTCAGCCCATTTTTTCAATAGCTTCCAGGTCTTTGGACCGATTGACTCGAAATCGCTCCCAAATGTGGTCCTATACTGGCTGAACGAGACACAGCAGTTCCCATTGGATTCTGGTGAAATTTGTATTTTTGGTGAATATTTTAGTGAAAAGGTACAATGTTTCATGAGACTGCCTTAAGGCTGGGGCTAGGGTTAGGGTTAGGGTTAGGGTTAGGGCTAGGGTTAGGGTTAGGGTTAGGGTTACGGTCGTCTTTTGACCGACTGACTCGAAATTCGGCACGAATGTGGTCCTCTACTGGCTGAACGAGGGAGAGCAGTTCCCATTGGATTCCGTTGAAATTTGTATTTTTGGTGAATATTTTAAAGAAAAAAGTGGCCATTTTTCATGAAAACCTCAGCCCATTTTTTCAATAGCTTCCAGGTCTTTGGACCGATTGACTCGAAATCGCTCCCAAATGTGGTCCTATACTGGCTGAACGAGACACAGCAGTTCCCATTGGATTCTGGTGAAATTTGTATTTTTGGTGAATATTTTAGTGAAAAGGTACAATGTTTCATGAGACTGCCTTAAGGCTGGGGCTAGGGTTAGGGTTAGGGTTAGGGTTAGGGTTAGGGCTAGGGTTAGGGTTAGGGTTAGGGTTACGGTCGTCTTTTGACCGAATGACTCGAAATTCGGCACGAATGTGGTCCTCTACTGGCTGAACGAGGGAGAGCAGTTCCCATTGGATTCCGTTGAAATTTGTATTTTTGGTGAATATTTTAAAGAAAAAAGTGGCCATTTTTCATGAAAACCTCAGCCCATTTTTTCAATAGCTTCCAGGTCTTTGGACCGAATGACTCGAAATCGCTCCCAAATGTGGTCCTATACTGGCTGAACGAGACACAGCAGTTCCCATTGGATTCTGGTGAAATTTGTATTTTTGGTGAATATTTTAGTGAAAAGGTACAATGTTTCATGAGACTGCCTTAAGGCTGGGGCTAGGGTTAGGGTTAGGGTTAGGGTTAGGGTTAGGGCTAGGGTTAGGGTTAGGGTTAGGGTTACGGTCGTCTTTTGACCGAATGACTCGAAATTCGGCACGAATGTGGTCCTCTACTGGCTGAACGAGGGAGAGCAGTTCCCATTGGATTCCGTTGAAATTTGTATTTTTGGTGAATATTTTAAAGAAAAAAGTGGCCATTTTTCATGAAAACCTCAGCCCATTTTTTCAATAGCTTCCAGGTCTTTGGACCGATTGACTCGAAATCGCTCCCAAATGTGGTCCTATACTGGCTGAACGAGACACAGCAGTTCCCATTGGATTCTGGTGAAATTTGTATTTTTGGTGAATATTTTAGTGAAAAGGTACAATGTTTCATGAGACTGCCTTAAGGCTGGGGCTAGGGTTAGGGTTAGGGTTAGGGTTAGGGTTAGGGCTAGGGTTAGGGTTAGGGTTAGGGTTACGGTCGTCTTTTGACCGACTGACTCGAAATTCGGCACGAATGTGGTCCTCTACTGGCTGAACGAGGGAGAGCAGTTCCCATTGGATTCCGTTGAAATTTGTATTTTTGGTGAATATTTTAAAGAAAAAAGTGGCCATTTTTCATGAAAACCTCAGCCCATTTTTTCAATAGCTTCCAGGTCTTTGGACCGATTGACTCGAAATCGCTCCCAAATGTGGTCCTATACTGGCTGAACGAGACACAGCAGTTCCCATTGGATTCTGGTGAAATTTGTATTTTTGGTGAATATTTTAGTGAAAAGGTACAATGTTTCATGAGACTGCCTTAAGGCTGGGGCTAGGGTTAGGGTTAGGGTTAGGGTTAGGGTTAGGGCTAGGGTTAGGGTTAGGGTTAGGGTTACGGTCGTCTTTTGACCGAATGACTCGAAATTCGGCACGAATGTGGTCCTCTACTGGCTGAACGAGGGAGAGCAGTTCCCATTGGATTCCGTTGAAATTTGTATTTTTGGTGAATATTTTAAAAAAAAAAGTGGCCATTTTTCATGAAAACCTCAGCCCATTTTTTCAATAGCTTCCAGGTCTTTGGACCGATTGACTCGAAATCGCTCCCAAATGTGGTCCTATACTGGCTGAACGAGACACAGCAGTTCCCATTGGATTCCGGTGAAATTTGTATTTTTGGTGAATATTTTAGTGAAAAGGTACAATGTTTCATGAGACTGCCTTAAGGCTGGGGCTAGGGTTAGGGTTAGGGTTAGGGTTAGGGTTAGGGTTAGGGCTAGGGTTAGGGTTAGGGTTAGGGTTAGGGTTAGGGCTAGGGTTAGGGTTAGGGTTAGGGTTACGGTCGTCTTTTGACCGAATGACTCGAAATTCGGCACGAATGTGGTCCTCTACTGGCTGAACGAGGGAGAGCAGTTCCCATTGGATTCCGTTGAAATTTGTATTTTTGGTGAATATTTTAAAGAAAAAAGTGGCCATTTTTCATGAAAACCTCAGCCCATTTTTTCAATAGCTTCCAGGTCTTTGGACCGATTGACTC
>NC_133217.1:172500-195919 GCF_040436345.1 Pagrus major
CCAGGGGCCCAACCCCACGACTAGGAGTCCATCATCTCAGTAGGCACCCAGCATGTCTATACCAAACCCTGACCATGATAACCTAGGGCCCCCAGGGGCCACACCCTGCACCAAGGAGTCCATAATCCCAGTAGGCACCCAGCATGTCACTACCATTCCCTGACTATGATAACCTAAGGCCTCCAGGGGCACCACCCCACAACTAGGATTCCATGATCTCAGTAGGCACCCAGCATGTACCTACCGGACCCTGACTATGATAACTGAAGGCCCCAGGGAATCCAACACCTACATGCATCTTGAAAAAGTCTGAGTTGCCTCCCAGGGGCCCTTATTTGCCCCAAGGGGCCCCAAGTGTTCTACAGGAGCCCAAAAATTAAAATGTATTTTTTCTTTTTCTGACTTGTCTACAAGGTCAAGCAAGGGCCCCAGATGACCCCCAGGGACCACAACCTAAAGATGTAGTTAAAGGCCATCAGACAAGTCTGCTAAGTGTCCATGGCAACCCTGTGGTCCAAACTGGCCCCAAGGGGCCCGATAATTAAAATGTATTTTCAGTCTGTCTGACCTTTCTGCCAGGTTTCCCAAGGGCCCCAACGGTCCCACCCATCCAACCACTGTTGTCGACGAAGAACACCACATCATCACAACAACACTACCCGATGGCTGCCTTCTAGTTAGGCCTGGTGACCTTTGGTGATCTTTAGCAAATTGTAGCTATTCATTTAATGTAAATGGAGTAATGGCTCCAAAATCGCATTGTATGATCTGTGCGGGATACTGAATTGAATCGCAGTCGTTTTGGGCCCCTACGTGGCCCCTGAAAAGGTCCAAGAACTTTCTGCTTCAGTATTAAACATGAAAGAGTGTGTGTGAGTTTTCTGTTCAAGTTTGACAGCATTTGGAGCTGAAATCATTTTTTCTTACATTAAAGGATCTTAAGGGTATATGTTGGGTGCTATAGCCTTTATATACTGAGAAGGTGGTCCAAACGACCTCCTGAACTTTGGGCTCACATTTAGGTCACTTCCTGTTGGGACAGAAAGACAAGTCATGTGTCCTAGTCTTCAGGAAGACCTAAGCTTTACAGCAAAAGTGACAGGAAGTCGATACACTCACATTTGGCTGAACAGGCCTCAGTCATACACTCACAATGTCTGCTTTTTGGTCAAGCCTTGTGACCTTCAGTGATCTTTAGCAAATTGTAGCTATTTGTTATAATGTGAACAGAGTAATGGCTCCAAAATTGCATTGTATGATCTGTGCGGGATACTGAATTGAATCCCAGTGGTTTGGGGCCCCTACGTTGGTGGTCCAAACTACCTCCTGAACTTTGGGCTCAAATTTAGGTCACTTCCTGTTGGATTAGACATACAAGTCATGTGTCCAAGTCTTCAGGAAGACCTAAGCTTTACAGCAAAAGTGACAGGAAGTCGATACACCCACATTTGGCTGAACAGGCCTTAGTCATACACTCACAAAGTCTGCCTTTTAGTCAAGCCTTTGACCTGTCGTGATCCTTAGGAAATGGTAGCTTTTTATTATAATGTGAACAGAGTAATGGCTCCAAAGTGGCATCCTATGATCTTAATGGTGAATTTGTGAGTCTTCTGTTCAAGTTAGACAGCATTTGGAGCTGAAATCATTTTTTCTTACATTAAAGAATCTTAAGGGTAGATGTTGGGTGCTATAGCCTTTATATACTGAGAAGGTGGTCCAAACGACCTCCTGAACTTTGGGCTCACATTTAGGTCACTTCCTGTTGGGACAGAAAGACAAGTCATGTGTCCTAGTCTTCAGTTAGACCCAAGCTTTACAGCAAAAGTGACAGGAATTCGATACACCCACATTTGGCTGAACAGGCCTCAGTCATACACTCACACCCACATTTGGCTGAACAGGCCTAAGTCATACACTCACAATGTCTGCTTTTTGGTCAAGCCTTGTGACCTTCAGTGATCTTTAGCAAATTGTAACTCTTTGTTATAATGTGAACAGATAAATGGCTCCATAATTGAATTGTATGATCTGTGCGGGATACTGAATTGAGTCCCAGTGGTTTGGCGCACCTACGTTGGTGGTCCAAACTACCTCCTGAACTTTGGGCTCAAATTTAGGTCACTTCCTGTTGGATTAGACATACAAGTCATGTGTCCAAGTCTTCAGGAAGACCTAAGCTTTACAGCAAAAGTGACAGGATGTCGATACACCCACATTTGGCTGAACAGGCCTTAGTCATACACTCACAAAGTCTGCCTTTTAGTCAAGCCTTTGACCTTTCATGATCCTAAGGAAATGGTAGCTTTTTATTATAATGTGAACAGAGTAATGGCTCCAAAGTGGCATCCTATGATCTTAATGGTGAATTTGTGAGTCTTCTGTTCAAGTTAGACATCGTTTGGAGCTGAAATCATTTTTTCTTACATTAAAGGATCTTAAGGGTATATGTTGGGTGCTATAGCCTTTATATACTGAGAAGGTGGTCCAAACGACCTCCTGAACTTTGGGCTCACATTTAGGTCACTTCCTGTTGGGACAGAAAGACAAGTCATGTGTCCTAGTCTTCAGGAAGACCTAAGCTTTACAGCAAAAGTGACAGGAAGTCGATACACTCACATTTGGCTGAACAGGCCTCAGTCATACACTCACAAAGTCTGCTTTTTGGTCAAGCCTTGTGACCTTCAGTGATCTTTAGCAAATTGTAGCTATTTGTTATAATGTGAACAGAGTAATGGCTCCAAAATTGCATTGTATGATCTGTGCGGGATACTGAATTGAGTCCCAGTGGTTTGGGGCCCCTACGTTGGTGGTCCAAACTACCTCCTGAACTTTGGGCTCAAATTTAGGTCACTTCCTGTTGGATTAGACATACAAGTCATGTGTCCAAGTCTTCAGGAAGACCTAAGCTTTACAGCAAAAGTGACAGGAAGTCGATACACTCACATTTGGCTGAACAGGCCTCAGTCATACACTCACAAAGTCTGCTTTTTGGTCAAGCCTTGTGACCTTCAGTGATCTTTAGCAAATTGTAGCTATTTGTTATAATGTGAACAGAGTAATGGCTCCAAAATTGCATTGTATGATCTGTGCAGGATACTGAATTGAGTCCCAGTGGTTTGGGGCCCCTACGTTGGTGGTCCAAACTACCTCCTGAACTTTGGGCTCAAATTTAGGTCACTTCCTGTTGGATTAGACATACAAGTCATGTGTCCAAGTCTTCAGGAAGACCTAAGCTTTACAGCAAAAGTGACAGGAAGTCGATACACCCACATTTGGCTGAACAGGCCTCAGTCATACACTCACAAAGTCTGCTTTTTAGTCAAGCCTTTGACCTTTCTTGATCCTAAGGAAAAGGTAGCTTTTTATTATAATGTGAACAGAGTAATGGCTCCAAAGTGGCATCCTATGATCTTAATGGTGAATTTGTGAGTTTTCTGTTCAAGTTTGACATCGTTTGGAGCTGAAATCATTTTTTCTTACATTAAAGGATCTTAAGGGTATATGTTGGGTGCTATAGCCTTTATATACTGAGAAGGTGGTCCAAACGACCTCCTGAACTTTGGGCTCACATTTAGGTCACTTCCTGTTGGGACAGAAAGACAAGTCATGTGAACTAGTCTTCAGGAAGACCTAAGCTTTACAGCAAAAGTGACAGGAAGTCGATACACCCACATTTGGCTGAACAGGCCTCAGTCATACACTCACAAAGTCTGCTTTTTGGTCAAGCCTTGTGACCGTCAGTGATCTTTAGCAAATTGTAGCTATTTGTTATAATGTGAACAGAGTAATGGCTCCAAAATTGCATTGTATGATCTGTGCGGGATACTGAATTGAGTCCCAGTGGTTTGGGGCCCCTACGTTGGTGGTCCAAACTACCTCCTGAACTTTGGCCTCAAATTTAGGTCACTTCCGGTTGGATTAGACATACAAGTCATGTGTCCAAGTCTTCAGGAAGACCTAAGCTTTACAGCAAAAGTGACAGGAAGTCGATACACCCACATTTGGCTGAACAGGCCTCAGTCATACACTCACAAAGTCTGCTTTTTAGTCAAGCCTTTGACCTTTCGTGATCCTAAGGAAATGGTAGCTTTTTATTATAATGTGAACAGAGTAATGGCTCCAAAGTGGCATCCTATGATCTTAATGGTGAATTTGTGAGTCTTCTGTTCAAGTTTGACAGCATTTGGAGCTGAAATCATTTTTTCTTACATTAAAGAATCTTAAGGGTAGATGCTGGGTGCTATAGCCTTTATATACTGAGAAGGTGGTCCAAACGACCTCCTGAACTTTGGGCTCACATTTAGGTCACTTCCTGTTGGGACAGAAAGACAAGTCATGTGTCCTAGTCTTCAGGAAGACCTAAGCTTTACAGCAAAAGTGACAGGAAGTCAATACACCCACATTTGGCTGAACAGGCCTCAGTCATACACTCACAAAGTCTGCTTTTTGGTCAAGCCTTGTGACCGTCAGTGATCTTTAGCAAATTGTAGCTATTTGTTATAATGTGAACAGAGTAATGGCTCCAAAATTGCATTGTATGATCTGTGCGGGATACTGAATTGAGTCCCAGTGGTTTGGGGCCCCTACGTTGGTGGTCCAAACTACCTCCTGAACTTTGGGCTCAAATTTAGGTCACTTCCGGTTGGATTAGACATACAAGTCATGTGTCCAAGTCTTCAGGAAGACCTAACCTTTACAGCAAAAGTGACAGGAAGTCGATACACCCACATTTGGCTGAACAGGCCTCAGTCATACACTCACAAAGTCTGCTTTTTGGTCAAGCCTTGTGACCTTCAGTGATCTTTAGCAAATTGTAGCTATTTGTTATAATGTGAACAGAGTAATGGCTCCAAAATTGCATTGTATGATCTGTGCGGGATACTGAATTGAGTCCCAGTGGTTTGGGGCCCCTACGTTGGTGGTCCAAACTACCTCCTGAACTTTGGGCTCAAATTTAGGTCACTTCCTGTTGGATTAGACATACAAGTCATGTGTCCAAGTCTTCAGGAAGACCTAAGCTTTACAGCAAAAGTGACAGGAAGTCGATACACCCACATTTGGCTGAACAGGCCTCAGTCATACACTCACAAAGTCTGCCTTTTAGTCAAGCCTTTGACCTTTTGTGATCCTAAGGAAATGGTAGCTTTTTATTATAATGTGAACAGAGTAATGGCTCCAAAGTGGCATCCTATGATCTTAATGGTGAATTTGTGAGTCTTCTGTTCAAGTTAGACATCGTTTGGAGCTGAAATCATTTTTTCTTACATTAAAGGATCTTAAGGGTATATGTTGGGTGCTATAGCCTTTATATACTGAGAAGGTGGTCCAAACGACCTCCTGAACTTTGGGCTCACATTTAGGTCACTTCCTGTTGGGACAGAAAGACAAGTCATGTGTCCTAGTCTTCAGTTAGACCTAAGCTTTACAGCAAAAGTGACAGGAATTCGATACACCCACATTTGGCTGAACAGGCCTCAGTCATACACTAACACCCACATTCGGCTGAACAGGCCTCAGTCATACACTCACAAAGTCTGCTTTTTAGTCAAGCCTTGTGACCTTCAGTGATCCTCAGCAAATTGTAGCTATTTGTTATAATGTGAACAGAGTAATGGCTCCAAAATTGCATTGTATGATCTGTGCGGGATACTGAATTGAGTCCCAGTGGTTTGGGGCCCCTACGTTGGTGGTCCAAACTACCTCCTGAACTTTGGGCTCAAATTTAGGTCACTTCCGGTTGGATTAGACATACAAGTCATGTGTCCAAGTCTTCAGGAAGACCTAACCTTTACAGCAAAAGTGACAGGAAGTCGATACACCCACATTTGGCTGAACAGGCCTCAGTCATACACTCACAAAGTCTGCTTTTTGGTCAAGCCTTGTGACCTTCAGTGATCTTTAGCAAATTGTAGCTATTTGTTATAATGTGAACAGAGTAATGGCTCCAAAATTGCATTGTATGATCTGTGCGGGATACTGAATTGAGTCCCAGTGGTTTGGGGCCCCTACGTTGGTGGTCCAAACTACCTCCTGAACTTTGGGCTCAAATTTAGGTCACTTCCTGTTGGATTAGACATACAAGTCATGTGTCCAAGTCTTCAGGAAGACCTAAGCTTTACAGCAAAAGTGACAGGAAGTCGATACACCCACATTTGGCTGAACAGGCCTCAGTCATACACTCACAAAGTCTGCCTTTTAGTCAAGCCTTTGACCTTTTGTGATCCTAAGGAAATGGTAGCTTTTTATTATAATGTGAACAGAGTAATGGCTCCAAAGTGGCATCCTATGATCTTAATGGTGAATTTGTGAGTCTTCTGTTCAAGTTAGACATCGTTTGGAGCTGAAATCATTTTTTCTTACATTAAAGGATCTTAAGGGTATATGTTGGGTGCTATAGCCTTTATATACTGAGAAGGTGGTCCAAACGACCTCCTGAACTTTGGGCTCACATTTAGGTCACTTCCTGTTGGGACAGAAAGACAAGTCATGTGTCCTAGTCTTCAGTTAGACCTAAGCTTTACAGCAAAAGTGACAGGAATTCGATACACCCACATTTGGCTGAACAGGCCTCAGTCATACACTAACACCCACATTCGGCTGAACAGGCCTCAGTCATACACTCACAAAGTCTGCTTTTTAGTCAAGCCTTGTGACCTTCAGTGATCCTCAGCAAATTGTAGCTATTTGTTATAATGTGAACAGAGTAATGGCTCCAAAATTGCATTGTATGATCTGTGCGGGATACTGAATTGAGTCCCAGTGGTTTGGCGCCCCTATGTTGGTGGTCCAAACTACCTCCTGAACTTTGGGCTCAAGTTTAGGTCACTTCCTGTTGGACTAGATATACAAGTCATGTGTCCTAGTCTTCAGTTAGACCTAAGCTTTACAGCAAAAGTGACAGCAAGTCGATATACCCACATTTGGCTGAACAGGCCTCAGTCATACACTCACAAAGTCTGCTTTTTGGTCAAGCCTTGTGACCTTCAGTGATCTTTAGCAAATTGTAGCTATTTGTTATAATGTGAACAGAGTAATGGCTCCAAAATTGCATTGTATGATCTGTGCGGGATACTGAATTGAGTCCCAGTGGTTTGGGGCCCCTACGTTGGTGGTCCAAACTACCTCCTGAACTTTGGGCTCAAATTTAGGTCACTTCCGGTTGGATTAGACATACAAGTCATGTGTCCAAGTCTTCAGGAAGACCTAAGCTTTACAGCAAAAGTGACAGGAAGTCGATACACCCACATTTGGCTGAACAGGCCTCAGTCATACACTCACAAAGTCTGCTTTTTGGTCAAGCCTTGTGACCTTCAGTGATCTTTAGCAAATTGTAGCTATTTGTTATAATGTGAACAGAGTAATGGCTCCAAAATTGCATTGTATGATCTGTGCGGGATACTGAATTGAGTCCCAGTGGTTTGGGGCCCCTACGTTGGTGGTCCAAACTACCTCCTGAACTTTGGGCTCAAATTTAGGTCACTTCCTGTTGGATTAGACATACAAGTCATGTGTCCAAGTCTTCAGGAAGACCTAAGCTTTACAGCAAAAGTGACAGGAAGTCGATACACCCACATTTGGCTGAACAGGCCTCAGTCATACACTCACAAAGTCTGCCTTTTAGTCAAGCCTTTGACCTTTTGTGATCCTAAGGAAATGGTAGCTTTTTATTATAATGTGAACAGAGTAATGGCTCCAAAGTGGCATCCTATGATCTTAATGGTGAATTTGTGAGTCTTCTGTTCAAGTTAGACATCGTTTGGAGCTGAAATCATTTTTTCTTACATTAAAGGATCTTAAGGGTATATGTTGGGTGCTATAGCCTTTATATACTGAGAAGGTGGTCCAAACGACCTCCTGAACTTTGGGCTCACATTTAGGTCACTTCCTGTTGGGACAGAAAGACAAGTCATGTGTCCTAGTCTTCAGTTAGACCTAAGCTTTACAGCAAAAGTGACAGGAATTCGATACACCCACATTTGGCTGAACAGGCCTCAGTCATACACTAACACCCACATTCGGCTGAACAGGCCTCAGTCATACACTCACAAAGTCTGCTTTTTAGTCAAGCCTTGTGACCTTCAGTGATCCTCAGCAAATTGTAGCTATTTGTTATAATGTGAACAGAGTAATGGCTCCAAAATTGCATTGTTTGATCTGTGCGGGATACTGAATTGAGTCCCAGTGGTTTGGCGCCCCTATGTTGGTGGTCCAAACTACCTCCTGAACTTTGGGCTCAAGTTTAGGTCACTTCCTGTTGGACTAGATATACAAGTCATGTGTCCTAGTCTTCAGTTAGACCTAAGCTTTACAGCAAAAGTGACAGCAAGTCGATATACCCACATTTGGCTGAACAGGCCTCAGTCATACACTCACAAAGTCTGCTTTTTGGTCAAGCCTTGTGACCTTCAGTGATCTTTAGCAAATTGTAGCTATTTGTTATAATGTGAACAGAGTAATGGCTCCAAAATTGCATTGTATGATCTGTGCGGAATACTGAATTGAGTCCCAGTGGTTTGGGGCCCCTACGTTGGTGGTCCAAACTACCTCCTGAACTTTGGGCTCAAATTTAGGTCACTTCCTGTTGGATTAGACATACAAGTCATGTGTCCAAGTCTTCAGGAAGACCTAAGCTTTACAGCAAAAGTGACAGGAAGTCGATACACCCACATTTGGCTGAACAGGCCTCAGTCATACACTCACAAAGTCTGCCTTTTAGTCAAGCCTTTGACCTTTCGTGATCCTAAGGAAATGGTAGCTTTTTATTATAATGTGAACAGAGTAATGGCTCCAAAGTGGCATCCTATGATCTTAATGGTGAATTTGTGAGTCTTCTGTTCAAGTTAGACATCGTTTGGAGCTGAAATCATTTTTTCTTACATTAAAGGATCTTAAGGGTATATGTTGGGTGCTATAGCCTTTATATACTGAGAAGGTGGTCCAAACGACCTCCTGAACTTTGGGCTCACATTTAGGTCACTTCCTGTTGGGACAGAAAGACAAGTCATGTGTCCTAGTCTTCAGGAAGACCTAAGCTTTACAGCAAAAGTGACAGGAAGTCGATACACCCACATTTGGCTGAACAGGCCTCAGTCATACACTCACAAAGTCTGCTTTTTGGTCAAGCCTTGTGACCGTCAGTGATCTTTAGCAAATTGTAGCTATTTGTTATAATGTGAACAGAGTAATGGCTCCAAAATTGCATTGTATGATCTGTGCGGGATACTGAATTGAGTCCCAGTGGTTTGGGGCCCCTACGTTGGTGGTCCAAACTACCTCCTGAACTTTGGGCTCAAATTTAGGTCACTTCCTGTTGGATTAGACATACAAGTCATGTGTCCAAGTCTTCAGGAAGACCTAAGCTTTACAGCAAAAGTGACAGGAAGTCGATACACCCACATTTGGCTGAACAGGCCTCAGTCATACACTCACAAAGTCTGCTTTTTGGTCAAGCCTTGTGACCTTCAGTGATTTTTAGCAAATTGTAGCTATTTGTTATAATGTGAACAGAGTAATGGCTCCAAAATTGCATTGTATGATCTGTGCGGGATACTGAATTGAGTCCCAGTGGTTTGGGGCCCCTACGTTGGTGGTCCAAACTACCTCCTGAACTTTGGGCTCAAATTTAGGTCACTTCCTGTTGGATTAGACATACAAGTCATGTGTCCAAGTCTTCAGGAAGACCTAAGCTTTACAGCAAAAGTGACAGGAAGTCGATACACCCACATTTGGCTGAACAGGCCTTAGTCATACACTCACAAAGTCTGCCTTTTAGTCAAGCCTTTGACCTTTTGTGATCCTTAGGAAATGGTAGCTTTTTATTATAATGTGAACAGAGTAATGGCTCCAAAGTGGCATCCTATGATCTTAATGGTGAATTTGTGAGTCTTCTGTTCAAGTTAGACAGCATTTGGAGCTGAAATCATTTTTTCTTACATTAAAGAATCTTAAGGGTAGATGTTGGGTGCTATAGCCTTTATATACTGAGAAGGTGGTCCAAACGACCTCCTGAACTTTGGGCTCACATTTAGGTCACTTCCTGTTGGGACAGAAAGACAAGTCATGTGTCCTAGTCTTCAGTTAGACCTAAGCTTTACAGCAAAAGTGACAGGAAGTCGATACACCCACATTTGGCTGAACAGGCCTCAGTCATACACTCAAAAAGTCTGCTTTTTGGTCAAGCCTTGTGACCTTCAGTGATCTTTAGCAAATTGTAGCTATTTGTTATAATGTGAACAGAGTAATGGCTCCAAAATTGCATTGTATGATCTGTGCGGGATACTGAATTGAGTCCCAGTGGTTTGGGGCCCCTACGTTGGTGGTCCAAACTACCTCCTGAACTTTGGGCTCAAATTTAGGTCACTTCCTGTTGGATTGGACATACAAGTCATGTGTCCAAGTCTTCAGGAAGACCTAAGCTTTACAGCAAAAGTGACAGGAAGTCGATACACCCACATTTGGCTGAACAGGCCTCAGTCATACACTCACAAAGTCTGCCTTTTAGTCAAGCCTTTGACCTTTCGTGATCCTTAGGAAATGGTAGCTTTTTATTATAATTTGAACAGAGTAATGGCTCCAAAGTGGCATCCTATGATCTTAATGGTGAATTTGTGAGTCTTCTGTTCAAGTTAGACAGCATTTGGAGCTGAAATCATTTTTTCTTACATTAAAGAATCTTAAGGGTAGATGTTGGGTGCTATAGCCTTTATATACTGAGAAGGTGGTCCAAACGACCTCCTGAACTTTGGGCTCACATTTAGGTCACTTCCTGTTGGGACAGAAAGACAAGTCATGTGTCCTAGTCTTCAGTTAGACCTAAGCTTTACAGCAAACGTGACAGGAAGTCGATACACCCACATTTGGCTGAACAGGCCTCAGTCATACACTAACACCCACATTCGGCTGAACAGGCCTCAGTCATACACTCACAAAGTCTGCTTTTTAGTCAAGCCTTGTGACCTTCAGTGATCCTCAGCAAATTGTAGCTATTTGTTATAATGTGAACAGAGTAATGGCTCCAAAATTGCATTGTATGATCTGTGCGGGATACTGAATTGAGTCCCAGTGGTTTGGCGCCCCTATGTTGGTGGTCCAAACTACCTCCTGAACTTTGGGCTCAAGTTTAGGTCACTTGCTGTTGGACTAGATATACAAGTCATGTGTCCTAGTCTTCAGTTAGACCTAAGCTTTACAGCAAAAGTGACAGCAAGTCGATACACCCACATTTGGCTGAACAGGCCTCAGTCATACACTAACACCCACATTCGGCTGAACAGGCTTCAGTCATACACTCACAAAGTCTGCTTTTTGGTCAAGCCTTGTGACCTTCAGTGATCTTTAGCAAATTGTAATAATTTGTTATAATGTGAACAGAGTAATGGCTTCAAAATTGCATTGTATGATCTGTGCGGGATTCTGAATTGAGTCCCAGTGGTTTGGGGCCCCTACGTCGCCCCTGAAAAGACCTAGGCCAGGGAAGGTCCTAGAACGTTCTGCGTCAGTATTAAACATGAAAGAGTGTGTGTGAGTCCTCTGTTCAAGTTTGACAGCATTTGGAGCTGAAATCATTTTTTCTTACATTAAAGAATCTTAAGGGTAGATGTTGGGTGCTATAGCCTTTATATACTGAGAAGGTGGTCCAAACGACCTCCTGAACTTTGGGCTCACATTTAGGTCACTTCCTGTTGGGACAGAAAGACAAGTCATGTGTCCTAGTCTTCAGTTAGACCTAAGCTTTACAGCAAAAGTGACAGGAATTCGATACACCCACATTTGGCTGAACAGGCCTCAGTCATACACTCACACCCACATTTGGCTGAACAGGCCTAAGTCATACACTCACAATGTCTGCTTTTTGGTCAAGCCTTGTGACCTTCAGTGATCTTTAGCAAATTGTAACTCTTTGTTATAATGTGAACAGATAAATGGCTCCATAATTGCATTGTATGATCTGTGCGGGATACTGAATTGAGTCCCAGTGGTTTGGCGCCCCTACGTTGGTGGTCCAAACTACCTCCTGAACTTTGGGCTCAAGTTTAGGTCACTTCCTGTTGGATTAGACATACAAGTCATGTGTCCAAGTCTTCAGGAAGACCTAAGTTTTACAGCAAAAGTGACAGGAAGTTGATACACCCACATTTGGCTGAACAGGCCTTAGTCATACACTTACAAATTCTGGCTTTTAGTCAAGCCTTGTGACCTTCGGTGATCTTTAGCAAATTGTAGCTATTTATTATAATGTGAACAGAGTAATGGCTCCAAAATCACATTGTATGATCCATGCTGGATACTAAATTGACCCCCAGTGGTTTGGCGCCCCTACGTTGGTGTTCCAAACTACCTCCTGAACTTTGGGCTCAAGTTTAGGTCACTTCCTGTTGGATTAGACATACAAGTCATGTGTCCTAGGCTTCAGGAAGACCTAAGCTTTACAGCAAAAGTGACAGCAAGTCGATACACCCACATTTGGCTGAAAAGGCCTCAGTCATACACTCACAAAGTCTGCTTTTTGGTCAAGCCTTTTGACCTTCAGTACTGAATTGAGTCTCAGTGGTTTGGGTCCCCTACATGGCCCCTGAAAAGACCTAGGCCAGGGAAGGTCCTAGAATGTTGTGCTTTAGTATTAAACATGAAAGAGTGTTTGTGAGTCTTCTGTTCAAGTTTGACAGAATTTGGAGCTGAAATAATTTTTTCTCACATTAAAGAATCTTAAGGGTAGATGTTGGGTGCTATAGCCTTTATATACTGAGAAGCTGGTTTTACTGGTCAAATTGAGGTCATTTCCTGAGAGTAAAGCAACTCGTCAACATCTACACCAAGACTTTATTAGGAAATCATTATGATATATCCATCACACAAGCCTGGGGTAAATATGTGGAAAAACCACCGCCCTGTTCTCTGGCTTCATGATTAGGCCCCACATGTAAAAAACCTCTGTAGCTCAAGCTTTTGAGCATGAAAATATTAACATTTCTGCTTAAACTCTGCTTTACCTTCCCCCACCCCCCTCCTCTCTGTGACGTGTGGTCTTTAACAAGTCTGCTCTGATTGGCTGCTGTTAATCACTGTGGAGCTCCTTTCCCGTGTTTGAGTCACATGCCCCCTTTAAAAGGTCCTGCGGATTTGCCTGCTTCCATCTCCAGGTAAAAATTAAGTTGCTAATTGTACCCAACTACTTTCTGTTTCTTTTTTGCTGAAGGGTTATTTTGTGTGAAATTTCAGAGCTAGACTTGGAGGAGGTTGAGTTGAAAGTTGTACAGTTGAAACTGTCCATTTTTTCTGTATAATGATAAGCGGACACCCACTTTTACTGTAAAGTATCCTCTACTGTAAAAACTCAAACGGAATTTATTGTGTTGTTTTGTATAACCCAATTTTGGTATAATAATGCCGTGGGAAGCATGGACCCAACTTACTGTATAGTGGTCTATTTATATTTAACATGAGACAGAATAAATGAATAAATAAAACAGTTAAAGCCGTCCATTTTTTCTGTATAATGATAGGCAGACACCCACTTTTACTGTAAAATATCCTCTACTGTAAAAACTCAAATGCAATTTATTGTGTTGTTTTGTATAACCCAACTTTGGTATAATAATGCTGTGGGAAGCATGCACCCAACTTACTCTATAGTGGTCTATTTATATTTAACACAAGGAAAAAAAATTATAAAATTAGATATGTAAATGTGTAATTTGACAAAGAGGTGAACGTTGTTTATGTACATGGTACTGCAAGGTAATAAACATTTCTTATAGTATCTGCTTTTTTTCCTCAAGCTGATTAACCCACACTTATTTCAACCTGGTTAAACAGAGCAATTTTTTTTTTTACATTTTGTTATGCACTATACCCTCACCCAACCTTTTTATTTTACAGTGCAACCCATAAAGTGTGCCAGAAGCTGCAGCCCATCCCCACAAATCCAAGTACGTCAGCTTGATGTTAGCCATTTGTGGCACAAGTTCAGTAACTCACGATTAAATTATTTTTTTTCATGAATTACACCAGTTCACAATTTAAGTCATCTCATTGCAACACACATGGTATGTTTAACAAGTTAAATTGATCTAATCATGTTCTGTATTGTGTCAACAGAAACATCGGGTCGTTTATGAGGAAGGGGTACTACTTCCGGCCTTGGTGCGAAGAGAACGACGTCATGGCGGAGAAGAAGCCTGTGAGTATATTCAAATATGTATGCAAAATACATCGAGTGCAAGTCTCTGTCTCATGGTTTATCTGACGCTGTTAAGGAAACACAACTGTAAACAACTGTAAACGCTTAGCCCATGTAACTAATCAAGTGGCAGACTATGTATAAGTAGAACATTTTACAGTAATTTTTACATTTTTTTAGAAAGAGTAAAAACCCCATTTCTGTCATGGAGTGATGGCCCGTGGTGTAGCTTGACCCATTCTGATATTTGAGCTGGAGAAAACTACCCATTGTCTATGTATAAGCACCTTTAATACAAAATTCAGAGTGCAAATTCCATGATATGTCTTTCCAAGCACAAGTCCCCGGAGAAGGATGTGTCAGGGAATGATGTCCGCAACCCTGATAGGAAGCGCCATGAGAAAGACGAGGTGAGAGTACCCTCAGTGCGGTGAATGTAGTGTAGTGGTTCTGAATCCAGGTCTTCACTGCCCACAGCACCGCTTATGTTTTGTTTTCCTGCACAATCAAACAAACAAAAACTTTTTCGACAATCAGTGACTATGTCAGGTACGTTCTCTTAGCCAGCACTAGTCTGCTTGATCTTGACTGACTAAAGAAAGCTGATTTAACTAATCAAGTGGCAGAGTATGTAGAAGTAGACAATCTTCAGTGCCGTTATTGTCGGGGAACAGAACCAGTGATTTAGTTAAACAATTCATTGTGTGGTAGCCTGAACCCTTTAAATGCGCTGACGATGAAAACTTGAGCCATAAGAGTAAAAAACCCAATTTCTGTCTGTGTGTACCTTGAATTAAAAAAACCTCATGATTTATCTTTAGCAGCTGTGTCACTGTGGTGAAACAATGGTGAGTGTTTGTAAGCAGGCTTTAGTGCAGTGTACATGAATTACAGTTATGCTTAAACCCAATGTCTGTCTATGTCTGTCAGCCTCCCCCACCGTATACGAAGTCAACTTGGTCCATGGAACATGGTGTGAGGACCAGTGGTGACGGAGAGGTGAGTGGTAGTAAACTGATTTTAATGTTGTGTACATGAATTGGTTACACACTAACTCACACACACTTACACCATATAAGTTAAAATCATGCAGAAGTCATGGTTCATGTTTTGTCATATAAGGACATGGATTACCAGTGAAAAGTAGCGTTATTATTCTGAAAGCTTTGAATGTGTTGATGAAAGCTTGACCCATTCTGACATTTGAGCAGGGGAAAACTACCGATTTTCTCTGTGTAAGGACCTTAAATACAAAATTCACAGTGCAAATTCCATGATATGTCTTTTCAAGCACAAGTTTCATGGACTTGTGCTTGAAAAGACATATCATGGAATTTGCACTGTGAATTTTGTGTGTCCCTTGATTTAAAAAACCTCATGATTTATCTTTAGGAGCTGTGTCACTCACAGAAAGAAAAGTCAGAAGAGATTGGAGCCATTGAACATGATGCGACAGCCTGTTGTGAAGCAATGGTGAGTGTTTGTAAGCAGGCTTTAGTGCAGTGTACATGAATTACAGTTATGCTTAAACCCAATGTCTGTCTATGTATCCCTTGAATTAAAAAAATCATATAATGTGTCTGAACGAGCAGTTTTCCCCATCAGAAAAGAAGTGTACCGGATCCATTGAACATGGTGTTGAGGCCCGGTGGTGACGGAGAGGTGAGTGGTAGTAAATTGATTTTAATGTTGTGTACATGAATTGGTTACACAGTAAATCACACACACTTACACCATATAAGTTAAAATCATGCAGAAGTCCTGGTTCATGTTTTGTCATATAAGGACATGGATTACCCGGGAAAAGTAGCGTTATTATTCTGAAAGCTACCCATTTTCTCTGTGTAAGGACCTTAAATACAAAATTCACAGTGCAAATTCCATGATATGATAAATGATAAGTCCATGATAAGTCCATGAAGAAGGATGTTGAGGAGATTGATGTCTTCATCCTTGATGCAAGTTTCACCTTTGTGTTACAGCCAAAAAAGAATAAAGACTGAGTTACAAAGGAGGACGAGGACATCCAACTGTCACATTGTTTATGAAGAGCAGAATGTTCGTGAGGTCTGCTGAATTTCAGGAAGAAAACACTGTTTTTGTTTAAATTTCTTTCTTCAATGTTCACATAATGTTCAGACATTTTGAATTTGTCTATGTTTACTATAAAAGACTGAGTTACAAGGAGGAGGAGGACATCCAACTGTCCCATTGTTTAGAAAGAACAGAGTTTTCTTGAGGTCTGCTGTATTTCAGGAAGAAAACAATGTTTTTGTTGAAACTTCTGTCTTCAATGTTCAAAAAAAAAATCAGACATTTTGAATTTGTCTGTTTACTATAAAAGACTGAGTTACAAGGAGGAGGAGGACATCCAACTGTCACATTGTTTAGTAAGAGCAGAGTTTTCTTGAGGTCTACTGTATTTCAGGAAGAAAACAATGTTTTTGTTGAAACTTCTGTATTCAATGTTCACATAAAATTGAGATATTTTGAATTTGTGTCTTTTTAATATAAAGGACTGAGTTACAAAGGAGGAGGAGGACACCCAAATGTGACATGGTTGAGGACAATCAGAGTCTTCTTGAGGTTGTGCTTCAGTATTTTGAATAGTTGGGTCCCTGTGAGTCTTCTGTTCAAGTTTAGGCCATTTGGAGCTGAAATCAATGTTTTTTACATTATAGGATCTTAAGGATAGATGCTGGGTGCTGTAGCCTTTATATACTGAGAAGTTGGTCCAAATGACCTTCTGAAATTTGGGGTCAAATTTAGGTGACTTCCTGTTGTGGTAGACAGGCAAATCATGGATCCTAGTGTTCAGGTATACCTCAGCTTTACAGCAAAAGTGACAGCAAGTCAATCTACCCATATTTGTTTGAATTGGCCGGAGCTCAAATCAGTGTTTTCTACATTAAAGTATCTTAAGTGTAGATGTTGGGTGTTTTAGCCTTAATATACTGAGATGTTGGGTGTGACCCAACATCTACATACAAGCCCCTTGTACTCGTGAATAGTGTCCATACGGAGATGTTGGGTCACATGCTATCACCCTACGGGGATGTTGGGCTTCATAGGCCCCTTGCACTCGTGAATAGGGTCCATATGGAGATGTTGGGTCACACGCAATGACTATACTGAGATGTTGGGCATCATACTGAGATATTGGGTGTGACCCAACATCTACCTACAAGCCCCTTGCATTCGTGAATAGTGTCCATACGGAGATGTTGGGTCACATACCATCACCCCACGGGGATGTTGGGCTTCATAGGCCCCTTGCACTCGTGAATAGGGTCCATATGGAGATGTTGGGTCACATGCAATGACTATACTGAGATGTTGGGCATCATACTGAGATGTTGGGTGTGACCCAACATCTACCTACAAGCTCCTTGCACTCGTGAATAGGGTCCATATGGAGATGTTGGGTCACATGCAATGACTATACTGAGATGTTGGGCATCATACTGAGATGTTGGGTGTGACCCAACATCTACCTACAAGCCCCTTGCACTCGTGAATAGTGTCCATACGGAGATGTTGGGTCACATGCCATCACCCCACAGGGATGTTGGGCTTCATAGGCCCCTTGCACTCGTGAATAGGGTCCATATGGAGATGTTGGGTCACATGCAATGACTATACTGAGATGTTGGGCATCATACTGAGATGTTGGGTGTGACCCAACATCTACCTACAAGCCCCTTGCACTCGTGAATAGGGTCCATATGGAGATGTTGGGTCACATGCAATGACTATACTGAGATGTTGGGCGTCATACTGAGATGTTGGGTGTGACCCAACATCTACCTACAAGCCCCTTGCACTCGTGAATAGGGTCCATATGGAGATGTTGGGTCACATGCAATGACTATACTGAGATGTTGGGCGTCATACTGAGATGTTGGGTGTGACCCAACATCTACCTACAAGCCCCTTGCACTCGTGAATAGGGTCCATATGGAGATGTTGGGTCACATGCAATGACTATACTGAGATGTTGGGCGTCATACTGAGATGTTGGGTGTGACCCAACATCTACCTACAGGCCCCTAATTACCTAAATTGTCAAACCTGCAACAGTTTGTGTTTACACAAGGCAATAATTGATAAGACACATCTTGATTACCCACAAGGAAAGAGCTGGTGGCATGCTACATGATGGTGGTGGCAAAGCAACATGGTGAAGCCAGTGATCTGCAGCATCCTACTTGACTGAACACACGGGAGGACTGAGTAAGGCCCAAGACATCCAAGACCATATTTAAGTGCACACAAGGCACTGCTGACCTTGACTGAAGTTGGATGTTGAATAAAGTTGGCTCTTGAGTGAACAGAAGGCAGATGTAACCGTGCCCAGAACAACATTGCCAACAGCCAATATGAACTTACCAAAGGCCCAATATGGTAAGACCCAACTTGGCTGTAGTTGGGTTTTGGGACGGATGCATACCAAAGTTGGGTCTTGCCACCCAACTTGATTGATCAATTGCCAAGACATCCAAGACCCAATTTAAGTGCACATGAGGCACGGCAGAATTTGACTGAAGTTGGATGTTGAAGGCAGATGAAACCAGGCACACAACAACATGGCCGTCAGCCAATATGAAGTTACCAAAGGCCCAATATGGTTAGAACCAACTTGGCTGTAGTTGGGTTTTGGGATGGATGCATACCAAAGTTGGGTCTTGCCACCCAACTTGATTGATCAATTGCCAAGACATCCAAGACCCAATTTAAGTGCACACAAGGCACGGCAGAATTTGACTGAAGTTGGATGTTGACTAAAGTTGGCTCTTGAGTGAACAGAAGGCAGATGTAACCGTGCCCAGGACAACATTGCCAACAGCCAATATGAACTTACCAAAGGCCCAATATGGTAAGACCCAACTTGGCTGCAGTTGGGTCTTGGGTTGGATGCAAACTAAAAGTTGAGTCTTGCCACCCAAATTGATTGATTAAATAACAGGACATCCACCTTTCACAGTCAGACTATTCCTGAGGTTGTGCCTCAGTATTCTGAATGGTTGAGTCTCTGTGAGTCTTTTTTTCAAGTTTGACAGCATTTGGAGCTGAAATCAATGACTTCCTGTTGAGGTAGACAGGCAAATCATGACTCCTGGTTTTCAGTTAGAGTTAAGCTTTACAACAAAAGTGACAGCAGGTTGATATACCCATATTTGTGTGAATGGGTGGTATCTAAAATCAGTGCTTTCTACATTAAAGAATCTTAAGTGTGGATGTTGGGTGTTTTAGCCTTTATATACTGAGATGTAGGGTGTAACCCAACCCAACAGTCATGTTAGGAAATTTAGGGTCATATACAGATATAATGGTCCTATACAGAAAAGTTGGGCTCGCCTGTAATTGGTCAGAACAAAAATAATGGGTTAGTGATTGAGGTGCTGATAATGAGATGTGGGGTTCCATTTTAATGGAGATGTTGGGTGTCAATCAAAACTACAGCGCCCCCTTTAAAAGTCCTCCAGTACTGCAAGCATTTCAACTTTTTACAGGAGCGTCGTAGAAAGACGCCGCCGAAGAAAGAAATGTTCAGAAAAATCCCAGGATTCCAAATATGTAATGGAAAAAAATGTAGCACCACGGGAAAGGGGTGAAAAATGACTCCGAAGGGAGACCCCCGTAAAAATCCATTTTATAGGTACTTTACCGGTACCATCCCCTAATTAGGGTTAGGGTTAGGGTTAGGGTTAGGGTTAGGGCTAGGGTTAGGGTTAGGGTTAGGGTTAGGGTTAGGGCTAGGGTTAGGGTTAGGGTTACGGTCGTCTTTTGACCGAATGACTCGAAATTCGGCACGAATGTGGTCCTCTACTGGCTGAACGAGGGAGAGCAGTTCCCATTGGATTCCGTTGAAATTTGTATTTTTGGTGAATATTTTAAAGAAAAAAGTGGCCATTTTTCATGAAAACCTCAGCCCATTTTTTCAATAGCTTCCAGGTCTTTGGACCGATTGACTCGAAATCGCTCCCAAATGTGGTCCTATACTGGCTGAACAAGACACAGCAGTTCCCATTGGATTCCGTTGAAATTTGTATTTTTGGTGAATATTTTAAAGAAAAAAGTGGCCATTTTTCATGAAAACCTCAGCCCATTTTTTCAATAGCTTCCAGGTCTTTGGACCGATTGACTCGAAATCGCTCCCAAATGTGGTCCTATACTGGCTGAACGAGACACAGCAGTTCCCATTGGATTCCGGTGAAATTTGTATTTTTGGTGAATATTTTAGTGAAAAGGTACAATGTTTCATGAGACTGCCTTAAGGCTGGGGCTAGGGTTAGGGTTAGGGTTAGGGTTAGGGTTAGGGCTAGGGTTAGGGTTAGGGTTAGGGTTAGGGTTAGGGCTAGGGTTAGGGTTAGGGTTAGGGTTAGGGTTAGGGCTAGGGTTAGGGTTAGGGTTAGGGTTACGGTCGTCTTTTGACCGAATGACTCGAAATTCGGCACGAATGTGGTCCTCTACTGGCTGAACGAGGGAGAGCAGTTCCCATTGGATTCCGTTGAAATTTGTATTTTTGGTGAATATTTTAAAGAAAAAAGTGGCCATTTTTCATGAAAACCTCAGCCCATTTTTTCAATAGCTTCCAGGTCTTTGGACCGATTGACTCGAAATCGCTCCCAAATGTGGTCCTATACTGGCTGAACAAGACACAGCAGTTCCCATTGGATTCCGTTGAAATTTGTATTTTTGGTGAATATTTTAAAGAAAAAAGTGGCCATTTTTCATGAAAACCTCAGCCCATTTTTTCAATAGCTTCCAGGTCTTTGGACCGATTGACTCGAAATCGCTCCCAAATGTGGTCCTATACTGGCTGAACGAGACACAGCAGTTCCCATTGGATTCCGGTGAAATTTGTATTTTTGGTGAATATTTTAGTGAAAAGGTACAATGTTTCATGAGACTGCCTTAAGGCTGGGGCTAGGGTTAGGGTTAGGGTTAGGGTTAGGGTTAGGGCTAGGGTTAGGGTTAGGGTTAGGGTTACGGTCGTCTTTTGACCGAATGACTCGAAATTCGGCACGAATGTGGTCCTCTACTGGCTGAACGAGGGAGAGCAGTTCCCATTGGATTCCGTTGAAATTTGTATTTTTGGTGAATATTTTAAAGAAAAAAGTGGCCATTTTTCATGAAAACCTCAGCCCATTTTTTCAATAGCTTCCAGGTCTTTGGACCGATTGACTCGAAATCGCTCCCAAATGTGGTCCTATACTGGCTGAACAAGACACAGCAGTTCCCATTGGATTCCGTTGAAATTTGTATTTTTGGTGAATATTTTAAAGAAAAAAGTGGCCATTTTTCATGAAAACCTCAGCCCATTTTTTCAATAGCTTCCAGGTCTTTGGACCGATTGACTCGAAATCGCTCCCAAATGTGGTCCTATACTGGCTGAACGAGACACGGCAGTTCCCATTGGATTCCGTTGAAATTTGTATTTTTGGTGAATATTTTAGTGAAAAGGTACAATGTTTCATGAGACTGCCTTAAGGCTGGGGCTAGGGTTAGGGTTAGGGTTAGGGTTAGGGTTAGGGCTAGGGTTAGGGTTAGGGTTAGGGTTAGGGTTAGGGCTAGGGTTAGGGTTAGGGTTAGGGTTACGGTCGTCTTTTGACCGAATGACTCGAAATTCGGCACGAATGTGGTCCTCTACTGGCTGAACGAGGGAGAGCAGTTCCCATTGGATTCCGTTGAAATTTGTATTTTTGGTGAATATTTTAAAGAAAAAAGTGGCCATTTTTCATGAAAACCTCAGCCCATTTTTTCAATAGCTTCCAGGTCTTTGGACCGATTGACTCGAAATCGCTCCCAAATGTGGTCCTATACTGGCTGAACAAGACACAGCAGTTCCCATTGGATTCCGTTGAAATTTGTATTTTTGGTGAATATTTTAAAGAAAAAAGTGGCCATTTTTCATGAAAACCTCAGCCCATTTTTTCAATAGCTTCCAGGTCTTTGGACCGATTGACTCGAAATCGCTCCCAAATGTGGTCCTATACTGGCTGAACGAGACACAGCAGTTCCCATTGGATTCCGGTGAAATTTGTATTTTTGGTGAATATTTTAGTGAAAAGGTACAATGTTTCATGAGACTGCCTTAAGGCTGGGGCTAGGGTTAGGGTTAGGGTTAGGGTTAGGGTTAGGGTTAGGGTTAGGGTTAGGGTTAGGGTTAGGGCTAGGGTTAGGGTTAGGGTTAGGGTTACGGTCGTCTTTTGACCGAATGACTCGAAATTCGGCACGAATGTGGTCCTCTACTGGCTGAACGAGGGAGAGCAGTTCCCATTGGATTCCGTTGAAATTTGTATTTTTGGTGAATATTTTAAAGAAAAAAGTGGCCATTTTTCATGAAAACCTCAGCCCATTTTTTCAATAGCTTCCAGGTCTTTGGACCGATTGACTCGAAATCGCTCCCAAATGTGGTCCTATACTGGCTGAACAAGACACAGCAGTTCCCATTGGATTCCGTTGAAATTTGTATTTTTGGTGAATATTTTAAAGAAAAAAGTGCCCATTTTTCATGAAAACCTCAGCCCATTTTTTCAATAGCTTCCAGGTCTTTGGACCGATTGACTCGAAATCGCTCCCAAATGTGGTCCTATACTGGCTGAACGAGACACAGCAGTTCCCATTGGATTCCGGTGAAATTTGTATTTTTGGTGAATATTTTAGTGAAAAGGTACAATGTTTCATGAGACTGCCTTAAGGCTGGGGCTAGGGTTAGGGTTAGGGTTAGGGTTAGGGTTAGGGTTAGGGCTAGGGTTAGGGTTAGGGTTAGGGTTACGGTCGTCTTTTGACCGAATGACTCGAAATTCGGCACGAATGTGGTCCTCTACTGGCTGAACGAGGGAGAGCAGCTCCCATTGGATTCCGTTGAAATTTGTATTTTTGGTGAATATTTTAAAGAAAAAAGTGGCCATTTTTCATGAAAACCTCAGCCCATTTTTTCAATAGCTTCCAGGTCTTTGGACCGATTGACTCGAAATCGCTCCCAAATGTGGTCCTATACTGGCTGAACAAGACACAGCAGTTCCCATTGGATTCCGTTGAAATTTGTATTTTTGGTGAATATTTTAAAGAAAAAAGTGGCCATTTTTCATGAAAACCTCAGCCCATTTTTTCAATAGCTTCCAGGTCTTTGGACCGATTGACTCGAAATCGCTCCCAAATGTGGTCCTATACTGGCTGAACGAGACACAGCAGTTCCCATTGGATTCCGGTGAAATTTGTATTTTTGGTGAA
>NC_133217.1:201019-231019 GCF_040436345.1 Pagrus major
GTTTGGACTCTGCAGGGATCACGTGTTCGCAGTGAATCTGACGACAGCTTCAGTCGACTTCAAACCTCAGCTGGTGAGTCAAATCTTTAGTTTGAGGAGTTGTTGTTGCAGGAAAACACTCGATGTGGTGCTAATATGTGCTGTTAGCCAGTTAGCCTGTTTCTGGGTTTTTGTCCCTCCTGTGTGTGTGTGTGTGTGTGTGTGTGTGTGTGTGTGTGTGTGTGTGACCACCCTTCAGAGGTCAACAGACTCTTCTGATGCATCTTTTTAACATTTCTCTGAGGACTTGCTGCAGATTTAATCTTACATAAGGCCGTCTCCTGGCGGCGGCGGCGGCGGCAGCACCGCGCTGACAGCTGACGCCGCAGCAGCTCATCCTTTCTACTTTCTGCACAATCGACGCAGCAGATATCAGAGCGGAGAACAAAACTGCAGCGGCTCGTAATGTGCGAGGCGGCACAAAGGACGCGCTGCCTTTGATCCGCTCACCTCCCCCTGATCAAAGGGACCAGGTTACAGGTTGGCTCCTGGCAGTAATGGGCCTCCCGGTGCATTGTGGGACGGCCCGCAGAGGCCGTTTGATGTGAGCTCTTATTGTCGTTATCACAGATCCGAGCTCACGACCTGCTCCCACGATCGGCTCACACTTCCTCCGTTAAAGAAATGTTTTAAATGATAAACTCGTCAGGTTGAAGTAACGACGTCACCTGCCGAACGTTCAGCGCAGACGACCACAGACTGCAGTCTGAGTTCTGTACATGATCTGTATTATCCTCCATGGAGCCTCTTCACACTGAGTCAAACTAGCCGTGTTTCCATGAAGCATTTAGAAGAAAATCGCATTAGAAACTTTATCAAAAAGGCAAAATTCAGAAAAACTTCTTCTGATTCATAAAAAGGTTTGTACGCTCGCTCGAGATCGTTTCTGTCGTTTGAGCAAAAAAGCTTTTGTCTTTAACAGGACAGAACTCAAACGTCACCCGACAACCAAACTGCATCTATTCCTCATTTCTCACCGTGTGTTTCTGACCCGTATCCCTCCTCACCTGTGTTTGCCTCCACGGCTCGCAGTATAATAACACCTTTCACACTCGTGTCACAGCTGATCACTCTCTGTTTCCTCTTCCTGTGTTTCAGAAGCTGACGTGGCGATCCAAAGATGTCAGCAAGTGTACCGTCAGAGGGAAGAACAGCGTGAGTCTCTTCTTCCTCTGCTTCCTCCTGTTCCTCAGACGCTGACCTCTTTTTCTTTGTCTACGTTTTAACTCCCAGAATCAAACACGTCGATGAAATCAGACGTTTTCTTGGACAGACTCTTGTGTTTCATCTCTGACAGACGTTGATAAATGAGAGGCGTTTTTTCCTTCAGTTCACTGACACTAAAGATAAAATTAGAAGCCTCTCACAGCTTCGGTCGCATGTTGAGGATGTTTCATCTTGTTCAGATAAGATGTTATCGCTCCGCATCATTACCAGATTAATGAGGGTGTCACTCTGTCTGTCTGCGTTTCAGGACGAGTGCTACAACTACGTCAAAGTGTTGGTGCCTCGAAACGACGAGACGCTGTTCGCCTGCGGGACCAACGCCTTCAACCCCACCTGCAGGAACTACAAGGTACCACTCACCTGTCCTGACGCTGAGAGGTGCTGCGTTCATACAGCAGACAGATGTGTGTTCAGAGCTTTAAGTCAAAGCTCTTTGAGGGTTTTCTGTTCTGGAAAGGATGAATTTAAACAGCCCCACCTTACTTTTTACATGTCTTTATCCATTAAGAGTTCTGCTCCAGCTGGAAACATATTGATTTTAAGGAAGTAACTTCATGCAGAACCTGGAGAGCAAATGAACCCAGCCGAGCTCGACCCGTTCAGAAACATGTACTGCAGTCTGTCGGTGCTCTTCACCCCCCCGTCCACATCACGTGTGTTTCAGTCACACTTTTCAGTCGGGCTCTCCCAAATGCTTCGAGTATTAAAGCCGCTACCGTTGCCATGGCAATCTTCATCCAAATTAAGATGCAAAGGAAGAAAAAGTCGCACAGAGAAAAGAAGCAAAAGAAAGAAATGACAGCTCAGTCTCCAGGACATAACGTCAGCAAACCACAGATACCAAACCTGTCGCATCACTTTCACAGTATATGACGATCAGCTGACTGTCACATCAGGAGGCGGAGTCATTACAGCCAACAGGGCTGCCACACGGCCAGCCACAGTGTGAGTCACACCGCTGGATCTTTTTAAGGACATCTGGAGACATTTTCCAGCCGTCAAAACCTTTAACTAAGTGGTTTTTGTGCCTAAACCTAACCAGAGCGTAAACACGGCGTTGTGACGACCTAAACAAACGTAAAGCTGCAACATAAAGAAACGTTCGAACTCATCTGTGGTTTTACAGAAACGCTCTTAGCTAACATTATTCTGGAGGTTGTATAGTCTTGACCTGTTCAATCTGGGAAGTGTCCTGAGATGACTATTGTTGTGTATTGGAGCTATATAAATAAAGATTAACTTGACTTGACTGGACGGCCCAGCTTCCTGTGAAAAACGTCTGGTTCTGTCGTGGCCCTCTTAAAAATATCCAGCGATTACAAATGTGGCAGCACAGTCTCAAACTGCAGCCGACCTGCAGGCTTCTTACTGGAAATCCTCTAAAACACTTGAATTGTAACGTGGTATTTTCAAGGTTTGGATTTTGGATAAAGTTCTTGAACTGCTTAATATTTGTGACACATTTTGAAACATGGAACTTGTTTTTCTTTGATTCTCCGATCCTGAAACATTATTTTCTGACCACAGACGTTAGTAATTCTTGAACAGTGCTTGAATATGAAACAGGTGTGGGAACCTTGTGTTTGGCAGCCTCGTTGTTTGGCTGCAGGTATATCTGGTGCGTGTCGTCTCTTACCTGATTTTCTCTGAAACATACAAAGTACAGCAGTTTGTACCGAGCTCAGAGGACTACGACCAGGATCAGTCAGTATCTGACAGAGGAAGGTTTTTTATTTATTGATATATTTAGTAACTTTATCCAATCTGACATTTTCTGCTTTAATTTGACTTTGTTTCTTGTTTCATGGTTCGGCTGTTTGTCTCTAACGACAGATGAATCTTAAGAGCTGATCAGAGTAAAAGTGCATCAAACACACTGCAGAAGACTGAGCTTTCAAAGTAAAAGCACCCTTATTAAGTAGCGATTGGTTCATTCTGTGAGTTGTGATATTTCACCTTCTCACACAGAATCAGTGAAAACTTGTTTTAGTTTGTATTTTATTTTAATGAGGTCTAATTACTGTTTTAGACAAACAGCAAATGAAACATCTGCAGTGTGTGTGTGTGTGTGTGTGTGTGTGTGTGTGTGTGTGTAACCTGCCCATTATAGCTTCGGGTTAATGAGCGGAGCGGCGATGCGCGGGTCGACATGACTTTTATTCTGGCGGTGTTCCTCTGCTCGCTCAGCTGCTAATTGAAAGTGTCAGGCAGCTCGAGACGCCTCGTGCAGCTCCAACACAACACCTTCACAAAAGACACAATTTGAGGCGTCAATCCAGAGTCGAGCGGCTTTTCTTGTGCCGCTGCGGCGCTGCAGGTTTGACTGACAGGCGCTGACCCCGTTTAGCAGAAAAACAACACGTTTACCTGCAGACGCGCTGCTCCTCTTTCTGTTTGAGAGTTTGGATCTAAAACGAGACGCGCTGGAAACACACAGTGCTGCGCTCAGTTATGATTGATGGCACCAGATAAAATCAGCTTGTGCTTTTCAAAGAACAGGAAGTCATTCACACCGCGGAGAAGCTGCAGCCTCACAGATAATCAGGGAACAGATTTCACTACAACATTTAAAATGATGGATGGAAGTCGTTTTAGAAAAAGTTAAATCTGCTTGAATAAAGTTGAAAATCTAAAGAGGCTCGATGTGACTTCAGCGAGGACAGACGTGATGAGCTGACGTGAACATGTGACGAAGCTCTGCTGCTGTTTCATTTTCCACAAACTGCTGACTGACGAACCTGACGGCTGAAAGAAACTGTGAAGTGTGAGAATCACAGCGGAGTCCTCCATAATCACACGAGAATACTGCAGGAAGCTAAACTTTATTTAAGATGAAGCTGTGAAACCCTGCACATGATTCTGTGTCTTGACTACAAATAACTTCCAGTCTGCTGATGTCTGACTGTGACACTGTGAAGGTCTTCTTTTAACGTTGGCAGATGTTTCATGAATGAAACTTTATTATTACCTTATGGCCCAGTCTCAACAGCACTGAGTCAGTACGGAGGAAACATCAGCAACGAAACTGCTGTTCTGCTGCGGTACAGGAGGCCTGCCGGGCTCCTCTGCTGCGCCGCGCGTCACGTTCTTCCAGCAGTTTCTAGAAGCTGAAAGATGTTGAACTTTTCAGTGCAGACGTGGAGTCAAACACGGCTGCATCACGCTGTTTCCTCCAAAACACGCTTATCTGAGGCGTTTTTAAAGCGAGCGGCCGAGTGCTTTTATCTGTGACACGTTCTGAAACATGGAACCTGTTTTTCTTTGATTCTCCGATCATGAAACGTCATTTGGGTTTTGTAGAGCAACAATAACATCTGATATCAGAGAGTGAAGGTGTGGCACTGAGCAGGAAGTGACATCAGAGATAAAAATGGAAGAAAAAAGCTTCACCTGGTCACGTTGTATTCTTCGCTGTAACATCAGTCGTTGTGGATGAAGAGAAGACTGACGTGTTATCACTCCGTCCTGCTTCATGATGGACGAGCGAGACAGGGACAGAATTAAAAACAGAGAGCGAGGTCAGACGGTGCAGCCGTCAGTGATCAGTCCCTGAGGGAGGGTGGAGGCAGCAGACAGGTGTGTCTGTGGAGGCTAACCACTAACACAGCCTCTGTTAGCATTCAGCTAGCATAGTGCTCAGCGTTATCAACAGAGCTGACGATGAAGTATCATCAGAGTGCTATCAGCTCAGCTGACATGTCAATAACTTTATCAGCAGCATAATTAACTCGGATAACAAGGCCGTGTTAGAGAGGCTCACGTGCTGCTGCTGTCGTCTGTTTCCTCAGAGAAAGTTTTGTTTCTTCAGGCTTCACTCAGAAACTGAAACACGTTCCTGCACTTTAAGATAAATGAGCTGGATGGTGACGTTCATACACGTCACCCACACGCTTCTACCTCCAGGATCACACAGACACGTCGTGCAGACGTCAGTGGGAGTGTTGGACATATGTGTGCATGTTTTTAGCACTAATTATCCATAATTAATTCAACTCAGTGACTTGGTTGGAAGCTTTCACACTTGTTATATTTTTGTGTCTTTATCTGTGGTCTGTGTCTTCATCCTTTAATCTGACGCGTCTCCTCTCAGATGACGTCCTTGGAGCAGGTCGGGGAGGAGGTGGTCGGTCAGGCTCGATGTCCCTTCGAGTCCGTTCAGTCCAACGTCGGACTGTTCGCTGGTGAGTTTAAAGTGACTTTAACTGCTGAAAATACTCAAAAAACTCTTCTGTCACCAACAAATCTGACGTAGAAAGACATTCATCAACATGAAGAAGTAGTGCTTTTCTTTCTCAGACTGTAGATAAAGACAGGGTCAGTTAATAGAACAGTGTTTTTTTGATTAAAGAGGCGTTCAGGTTCTGACGTGGTTCTGACGTGGTTCTGTCTCTCAGGTGGAGATTTCTACTCGGCCACCATGACGGACTTCCTGGCCAGCGACGCCGTCATCTACAGGAGTCTGGGAGACGGACGACCCGTCCTCAGGACCGTCAAGTACGACTCCAAGTGGCTCAGAGGTGAGTCGGAGAGTCTGACAGAGTCTCAGAGCCTCCGTCAGCTGATGCTCTGTTGTCATGACGATGGGTTAGTTGTCGTCATGTGACCTAAAGATGGAGCTTCAGGTCACGTCAGAAACCAGGATTTAGACCTGAGAGCAGAAACAAGGAGGAGCTCGTGCTGAGAGTTTCCTTTTTGTTTCTGTTAGTTAGATCTCACGACACACATCGCTGAAAATACCAGCTGAGACAAAAAACACTGACAGTAAATATGCAGTATAACCGCGGCCTCCAGCAGGGCATTGATAACTGACCTGCAGGTACATGATGTCACTGGAGAGGTGCGTTTGTTTTGAGCACCTTCACAGCTGTGACATCATCAAACATCCCTGCAGAAATGAGGCGTTCCCGTTGAACAGAAGCTGCAGCTCAGCTCCTCTCATTTATTTCAATCATCTCATGAATGCAAATGTAAATATTCCAAACATCGCTCACTTTTGAAACAGACCGTCTCCTTCAGTCCTTCAGTCTGTTTAGTCGTTGCCTCCTCGTCGCTCCGTGTTTCCTCCCTGTGGGGTTTAAAGCAGCAGTCTGGGAGGTGAAAGAAAGACGGCAGTAACCTTGAAAACTAATGAAATGAGAGCGTTTTATCAGCTGGTAACTGCAGGAACGTGTTGAAACCCTCCGACTGACGGAGATCTGAAGAGTTTAACTTGAAACTGGAACAAACCGATCCTGTGTCTCTGCAGAGCCTCACTTCCTGCACGCCATCGACTACGGGAACTACGTCTACTTCTTCCTCAGCGAGATCGCAGTGGAGTACACCGCCCTGGGCAAGGTACACCACCTGTCTGTCTGTCTGACGTCTGTCTGCCTGTCTGTCTGTGTGTCTGTCTGTCTGTCTGTCTGTCTGTCTGCCTGTCTGTCCGTCTGTCTGTCTGTCTGCCTGTCTGTCTGTCTGACGTCTGCCTGCCTGTCTGTCTGTCTGTCTGCCTGTCTGTCTGTCTGTCTGTCCAGTGTTTAAAGCTGACTGGACTGTAGATGAGTCGGTGTCCATCAGCTCATACCTGTCAGTGTTTTTGAATCAAACAGCTGGAGAGAAACTGAAACTGACGACATTAAAATCAGATAAAAGACTCAATAAACAGGTTTAGATGATATTTAGTAACACATGTTCAGTCGATCTTTCGGCTCTGACGTCGATCATCATGAAGCAAAATGAAGCACAAACACATAAAGAAATTAAAGCTGCAAGCAGCGATGAACGGGCCCTCGCAGTCCACGCGGGTCGCGGCATGCTGCCGTCGTTACATGCTGCCGTCGTTACATGCTGCTGTTGTGACATGCTGCTGTCGGGGCTTGTACTTGCAACAACTTCCATTGAGGAAATGAAAGTGAAGGCAGTGAAGCTGTCATTTCGTCATTTAGCAATCAAAGCGCCACCTATTGGTCGATTTGCACGAAATTTTGTAGAAATGCTCATCGTGCCATGGAACACAATTGCCAAAAGTTTTGTGTTGATCGGACTGTATTTCATCAAGATACACAAGAATGTCTGTTTGACCACAATGCGCAGGAAATTGTTGTTTTATATTTTGGGCGTTCTGTGGACTAGCACATTTCTTTTAATAACTTTTTGTCAGGAGGGTCCAAAGATGCTGCGTGCAAAGTTTGGTGCAAATTGGAAAAACTGCCTGGGAGGAGTTCGAAAAAGTAGGTTTGCGACATTTGGCGAATTTGCAAATGGAAATTCAGTGCGAACGTGGGCGTGGCCTACATCACACTGTTCGGCTGTATTCAGGGAACACGTAGATATAAGGTTTAACAATGTGCACCATATTATGTGGGAGTAATTAGCAAAAAACGTTTTTTCTTGATAATAGCGCCACCTGCTGGTCATTTTTGGTGTGTGAGTTACAGGGGCCGGTCTATACCATCCCTATGAATTTCATATCCATAAGTGTTATGGTGTGGGCACAGTGGCAAATCTAAAATGAAACTGCCACCAGAGCGCCACCTAGTGTCATATCGGTAACCCCTTTGTCACCTGTCCTCAGGAGGCCATTGGCAATGAGTGTACCAAGTTTTGTGTTAATCCGACCAACCGATGTCGAGATATTAAATACTTCAATTTAAAGAGCGCCACCTAGTGGTCATCGGCCAAAATTTAGCACAGAGCCTTAGAGCATCATGAGGAAGTAGGATCCTGAGTTTGACGTCATTTGGACAAACCAATGTGGAGATATGCAACACTTCCTGTTTGGAACGAAATCTGCAGGAAGTTGTTATTTAATAACTTGAGTATTTTTTGGAATATCAAAATTCTTTTAATAACTTTTTGTCAGGAGGGTCCACAGATGATGTGTGCAAAGTTTGGTGCAAATTGGTGAAATTGCCTGGGAGGAGTTCGAAAAAGTAGGTTTTCGACATTTCGCGAGCTAGCATAAAAACGGTAGGCGGAAATGGGCGTGGCCTATATCAGGAGATTCAGCACAATTCACTGAACGCGTGGATACAACGTTTTTGAATGTGCGACAAAGTATGTGGGAGTTATTAGCCAAAACGCACTTTCCTTATTACAGCGCCACCTAGCGGTGAAAATCCACAACGACAACAGATTATAAAATTTTTCGCCAGGTTTGATCTATATTCCAAGTTTGGTGACTTTTGGGGTATGTTCAGGCAGTGAAAAATGCGATCATTTTGGCCGAAAAATAATAATAATAATAATAATTAAAGCTGCAAGCAGCGATGAACGGGCCCTCGCAGTCCACGCGGGTCGGGGCGTGCTGCTGTCGGGGCATGCTGCCGTCGTCACGTGCTGCTGTCGGGACATGCTGCTGTCATTACGTGCTGCTGTCGAGGCATCCTGCTATCGGGCTTTGTTCATGCAACAACTTCTGTTGAGGAATCAAAACTGAAGGCAGTGAAGCTGTCATTTCGTCATTTAGCAATAAAAGCGCCACCTATTGGTCGATTTGCACGAAATTTTGTAGAAATGCTCATCGTGCCATGGAACACAATTGCCAAAAGTTTTGTGTTAATCGGACTCTATTTCATCAAGATACACAAGAATGTCTGTTTGACCACAATGTGCAGGAAATTGTTGTTTTATATTTTGGGCGTTCTGTGGACTAGCACATTTCTTTTAATAACTTTTTGTCAGGAGGGTCCACAGATGCTGTGTGCAAAGTTTGGTGCAAATCGATGAAATTGCCTGGGAGGAGTTCGAAAAAGTAGGTTTGCAACATTTGGCGAATTTGCGAATGGAAATTCAGTGCAAACGTGGGCGTGGCCTACATCACACGGTTCGGCCGTATTCAGGGAACATATAGATATAATGTTTAACAATGTGCACCATATTATGTGGGAGTAATTAGCAAAAAACGTTTTTTCTTGATAATAGCGCCACCTGCTGGTGATTTTTGGTGTGTGAGTAACAGGGGCCAGTGTATACCACCCCAATCAGTTTCATATCCATAAGTGTTATGGTGTGGGCACAGTGCCAATTATAAAATGAAACTGCCACCAGAGCGCCACCTAGTGTCAGATCGGTAACACCTTCGTCAGTTGTCCTCAGGAGGGCATTGGCAAAGACTGTAACAAGTTTCGTGTTAATCCGACCAACCGATGTCGAGATATAAAATACTTCAATTAAAAGAGCGCCACCTAGTGGTCATGGGCCAAGATTTTGCACAGAGCCTTAGGGGCTCATGGGGAAGTAGTATCCTGAGTTTCATGTCATTTGGACACACCAATGTGGAGATATGCAGCACTTCCTGTTGTGACCCGAATCCACAGGAAGTTGTTATTTAATAACTTGAGCTGTCTTTGGCGTATCAAAAATCTTTTAATAACTTTTTGTCAGGAGCATCCACAGATGCTGTGTGCAAAGTTTGGTGAAAATCGGTGAAATTGCCTGGGAGGAGTTCGAAAAAGTAGGTTTGCGACATTTCGCGCGCTAGCGAAAAAAAACGGTAGGCGAAAATGGGCGTGGCTTATATCAGGAGATTCAGCAAGATTCACTGAATGCGTGGATATAAGGTTTTTGAATGTGCGACAAAGTATGTGGGAGTTATTAGCCAAAACACACTTTCCTTGATTATAGCGCCACCTAGTGCTGAAAATTCACAATGACAACAGATTATAAAATTTTTCGCCAGGTCTGATCTATATTCCAAGTTTGATGAGTTTTGGGGTATGTTCAGGCAGTGAAAAATGCGATCATTTTGGCAGAAAAATAATAATAATAATAATAAGAATCGATACGATTACAATAGGGACCTCGCAGGTTTCCTGCTCGGGCCCTAATTAAAGCTGCAAGCAGCGATGAACGGGCCCTCGCAGTCCACGCGCGTCGGGGCGTGCTGCTGTCGGGGCATGCTGCTGACGTTACATGCTGCTGTCCGGGCATGCTGCTGTCGAGGCTTTTTCATGCAACAACTTCCGTAGAGGAAACAAAACTGAAGGCAGTGAAGCTGCTGTTTTGTCATTTAGCAATAAAAGCGCCACCTATTGGTCGAATTGCACGAAATTTTGTAGAAATGCTAATCGTGCCATGGAACACAATTGCCAAAAGTTTTGTGTTAATCGGATTGTATTTCATCAAGATACACAAGAATGTCTGTTTGACCACAATGTGCAGGAAATTGTTGTTTTATATTTTGGGCGTTCTGTGGACTAGCACATTTCTTTTAATAACTTTTTGTCAGGAGGGTCCACAGATGCTGCGTGCAAAGTTTGGTGTAAATCGGAGAAATTGCCTGGGAGGAGTTCGAAAAAGTAGGTTTGCGACATTTCGCGAATTTGCGAATGGAAATTCAGTGCGAACGTGGGCGTGGCCCACATCACACAATTCAGCTGAATTCAGGGAAGAGGTAGATATAAGGTTTAACAATGTGTGACAAATTATGTGGGAGCTATTAGCCAAGAACTGCTTTATGTTGATAATAGCGCCACCTGCTGGTCATTTTTGGTGTGTGAGTTACAGGGGCCAGTCTACACCACCCCTATGAATTTCATGTCCATAAATGTTATGGTGTGGGCACAGTGCCAAATATAAAATGAAACTGCCACCAGAGCGCCACCTAGTGTCAGATCGGTAACACCTTCGTCAGCTGTCCTCAGAAGGGCAGTTTTACCAAGTTTTGTGTTAATCCGACCCACCAATATGGAGATATAAAATACTTCAATTTAAAGAGCGCCACCTAGTGGTCATCGGCCAAAATTTAGCACAGAGCCTTAGGGCCTCATGAGGAAGTAGGATCCTGAGTTTGACGTCATTTGGACAAACCAATGTGGAGATATGCAACACTTCCTGTTTGGAACGAAATCTGCAGGAAGTTGTTATTTAATAACTTGAGTATTCTTTGGCGTATCAAAATTCTTTTAATAACTTTTTGTCAGAAGGGTCCACTGATGCTGTGTGTAAAGTTTGGTGAAAATCGGTGAAATTGCCTGGGAGGAGTTCGAAAAAGTAGGTTTGTGACATTTCGCGAGCTAGCGAAAAAAAACGCTAGGCGCAAATGGGCGTGGCCTATATCAGGAGATTCAGCAAGATTCACTGAACGTGTGGATATAAGGTTTTTGAATGTGCGACAAAGTATGTGGGAGTTATTAGGCAAAAATGGTTTGTGTTGATGATAGCGCCACCTGCTGGTCATTTTTGGTGTGTGAGTTACAGGGGCCAGTCTATACCACCCCTATGAATTTCATATCCATAAGTGTTATGGTGTGGGCACAGTGCCAAATATAAAATGAAACTGCCACCAGAGCGCCACCTAGTGTCAGATCACTAACCCCTTTGTCAGCTGTCATCAGGAGGGCAGTGGCAATGAGTGTACCAAGTTTTGTGTTCATTTGACCAACCGATGTTGAGATATAAAATAGTTCAATTTAAAGAGCACCACCTAGTGGTTATCAACCAAAATTTAGCACAGAGCCTTAGGGCCTCATGAGGAAGTAGGATCCTGAGTTTGACGTCATTTGGACAAACCAATGTGGAGATATGCAACACTTCCTGTTTGGAACGAAATCTGCAGGAAGTTGTTATTTAATAACTTGAGTATTTTTTGGAATATCAAAAGTCTTTTAATAACTTTTTGTCAGGAGGGTCCACAGATGCTGCGTGCAAAGTTTGGTGCAAATCGGTGAAATTGCCTGGGAGGAGTTCGAAAAAGTAGGTTTGCGACATTTCGCGAGCTAGCGAAAAAAAACGGTAGGCGGAAATGGGCGTGGCCTATATCAGGAGATTCAGCACAATTCACTGAACGCGTGGATGTAAGGTTTTTGAATGTGCGTCAAAGTATGTGGGAGTTATTAGCCAAAACACACTTTCCTTGATTATAGCGCCACCCAGTGGTGAAAGTTCACAACGACAGCAGATTATAAAATTTTTCGCCAGGCCTAATGTGTTTGCCAAATAAAATCGCGTTTTCATACACGTTCAGGCAGTGAAAAATGCGATCATTTTGGCAGAAAAAAAAAAAAAAAAATAATAATAATAATTAAAGCTGCAAGCAGCGATGAACGGGCCCTCGCAGTCCACGCGGGTCAGGGCGTGCTGCCGTCGCGGCATGCTGCCGTCGTTACATGCTGCCGTTGGGGCATGCTGCTGTCGTGACATGCTGCTGTCGGGGCATGCTGCTGTCGAGGCTTGTTCATGCAACAACTTCCATAGAGGAATCAAAACTGAAGGCAGTGAAGCTGTCATTTCGTCATTTAGCAATAAAAGCGCCACCTATTGGTCGATTTGCAAGAAATTTTGTAGAAATGCTCATTGTGCCATGGAACACAATTGCCAAAAGTTTTGTGTTCATCGGACTGTATTTCATCAAGATACACAAGAATGTCTGTTTGACCACAATGCGCAGGAAATTGTTGTTTTATATTTTGGGCGTTCTGTGGACTAGCACATTTCTTTTAATAACTTTTTGTCAAAAGGGTCCAGAGATGCTGCGTGCAAAGTTTGGTGCAAATATGAAAAATTGCCTGGGAGGAGTTCGAAAAAGTAGGTTTGCGACATTTGGCGAATTTGCAAATGGAAATTCAGTGCGAACGTGGGCGTGGCCTACATCACACGGTTCGGCTGTATTCAGGGAACATATAGATATAATGTTTAACAATGTCTGACAAATTATGTGGGAGTTATTAGTCAAAAACTGCTTTGTGTTGATAATAGCGCCACCTGTTGGTCATTTTTGGTGTGTGAGTTACAGGGGCAAGTCTATACCACCCCTATGAATTTCATATCCATAAGTGTTATGGTGTGGGCACAGTGCCAAATCTAAAAAGAAACTGCCACCAGAGCGCCACCTAGTGTCAGATCGGTAACCCCTTTGTCAGCTATCCTCAGGAGGGCATTGGCAATGAGTGTACCAAGTTTTGTGTTAATCCGACCAACCGATGTTGAGATATAAATTACTTCAATTTAAAGAGCGCCACCTAGTGGTCATCGGCTAATATTTTGCACAGAGCCTTAGGGGCTCATGTGGAAGTAGTGTCCTGAGTTTCACGTCATTCGGACAAACCAATGTGGAGATATGCAACACTTCCTGTTTGGAACGAAATCTGCAGGAAGTAGTTATTTAATAACTTGAGTATTGTTTGGCGTATCAAAATTCTTTTAATAACTTTTTGTCAGAAGGGTCCACAGATGCTGTGTGCAAAGTTTGGTGCAAATCGGTGAAATTGCCCGGGAGGAGTTCGAAAAAGTAGGTTTTCGACATTTCACGAGCTAGCGAAAAAAAACGGTGGGCGGAAATGGGCGTGGCCTAAGTCAGGAGATTCAGCACCATTCACTGAACGCGTGGATATAAGGTTTTTGAAGGTGCGACAAAGTATGTGGGAGTTATTAGCCAAAACACACTTTCCTTGATTATAGCGCCACCTAGTGGTGAAAGTTCACAACGACAGCAGATTATAAAATTTTTCGCCAGGCCTAATGTGTTTGCCAAATAAAATCGCGTTTTCATACACGTTCAGGCAGTGAAAAATGCGATCATTTTGGCAGAAAAAAAAAAAAAAAAATTAAAGCTGCAAGCAGCGATGAACGGGCCCTCGCAGTCCATGCGGGTCGGGGCGTGCTGCTGTCGCGGGATGCTGCCGTCGTACATGCTGCTGTCGGGGCAAGCTGCTGTCGTTACATGCTGCTGTCGAGGCTTGTTCATGCAACAACTTCCGTAGAGGAAACAAAACTGAAGGCAGTGAAGCTGCTGTTTCGTTATTTAGCAATAAAAGCGCCACCTATTGGTCGATTTGCACGAAAGTTAGTAGAAATGCTCATCGTGTCATGGAACACAATTGCCAAAAGTTTTGTGTTAATCGGACTGTATTTCATCAAGATACACAAGAATGTCTGTTTGACCACAATGTGCAGGAAATTGTTGTTTTATATTTTGGGAGTTCTGTGGACTAGCACATTTCTTTTAATAACTTTTTGTCAGGAGGGTCCACAGATGCTGCGTGCAAAGTTTGGTGCAAATCGGAGAAATTGCCTGGGAGGAGTTCGAAAAAGTAGGTTTGCGATATTTGGCGAATTTGCAAATGGAAATTCAGTGCGAACGTGGGCGTGGCCTACATCATATAATTCAGCTGAATTCAGGGAACACGTAGATATAAGGTTTAACAATGTCTGACAAATTATGTGGGAGTTATTGGTCAAAAACTGCTTTGTGTTGATAATAGCGCCACCTGTTGGTCATCTTTGGTGTGTGAGTTACAGGGGCCAGTCTTTACCACCCCTATGAATTTCATATCCATAAGTGTTATGGTGTGGGCACAGTACCAAATCTAAAAAGAAACTGCCACCAGAGCGCCACCTAGTGTCAGATCAATAACACCTTCGTCAGCTGTCCTCAGAAGGGCAGTGGCAAGAATTGTACCAAGTTTTGTGTTAATCCGACCCACCAATGTCGAGATATAAAATACTTCAATTTAAAGAGCGCCACCTAGTGGTCGTCCACCACAATTTCGCACAGAGCCTTATGGGCTCATGGGAAAGTGGTATCCTCAGTTTCATGTCATTTCGACAAAGCAATGTGAAGATATGCAACACTTCCTGTTTTGACCCGATTTTATAGGAAGTTGTTATTTAATAACTTGAGTATTGTTTGGAATTCCAAAATTCTTTTAATAACTTTTTGTCATGAGGGTCCCCTGATGCTGTGTGCAAAGTTTCGTGCAAATCGGTGAAATTGCCTGTGAGGAGTTCGAAAAAGTAGGTTTGCGACATTTTGCGAGCTAGCATAAAAAACCGTAGGCGGAAATGGGCGTGGCCTATATCAAGAGATTCTGCCCGATTCACTGAACGCGTGGATATAAGGTTTTTGAATGTGCGACAAAGTATGTGGGAGTTATTAGCCAAAACGCACTTTCCTTGATTGTAGCGCCACCAAGTGGTGAAAAATCACAACGACAACAGATTATAAAATTTTTCGCCAAGCCTAATGTGTTTGCCAAATAAAATTGACTTTTCATTCACATTCAGGCAGTGAAAAATGCGATCATTTTGGACAAAGAAAAAAAACTAAAAATAATTAAAGCTGCAAGCAGCGATGAACGGGCCCTCGCAGTCCACGCGGGTCGGGGCGTGCTGCTGTCGGGCGTGCTGCTGTCGGGGCATGCTGCTGTCGGGGCATGTTGCTGTCGTGACATGCTGCTGTCGGGGCTTCTACTTGCAACAACTTCCATTGAGGAAATGAAAGTGAAGGCAGTGAAGCTGTCATTTCGTCATTTAGCAATAAAAGCGCCACCTATTGGTCGATTTGCACGAAATTTTGTAGAAATGCTCATCATGCCATGGAACACAATTGCCAAAAGTTTTGTGTTCATCAGACTGTATTTCATCAAGATACACAAGAATGTCTGTTTAACCACAATGCGCAGGAAATTGTTGTTTTATATTTTGGGCGTTCTGTGGACTAGCACATTTCTTTTAATAACTTTTTGTCAGGAGGGTCCAGAGATGCTGCGTGCAAAGTTTGGTGCAAATTGGAAAAATTGCCTGGGAGGAGTTCGAAAAAGTAGGTTTGCGACATTTGGCGAATTTGCAAATGGAAATTCAGTGTGAACGTGGGCGTGGCCTACATCCCACTGTTCGGCTGTATTCAGGGAACACGTAGATATAATGTTTAACAATGTGCACCATATTATGTGGGAGTAATTAGCAAAAAACGTTTTTTCTTGATAATAGCGCCACCTGCTGGTCATTTTTGGTGTGTGAGTTACAGGGGCCAGTCTATACCACCCATATGAATTTCATATCCATAAGTGTTATGGTGTGGGCACAGTGCCAAATATAAAAAGAAACTGCCACCAGAGCGCCACCTAGTGTCAGATCGGTAACTCCTTTGTCAGCTTTCCTCAGGAGGGCAGTGGCAATGAGTGTACCAAGTTTTGTGTTCATCCGACCAACCGATGTTGAGATATAAAATACTTCAATTTAAATAGCGCCACCTAGCGGTCATGGGCCAAGATTTTGCACAGAGCCTTAGAGGCTCATGGGGAAGTAGTATCCTGAGTGTGACGTCATTTGGACAAACCAATATGGAGATATGCAACACTTCCTGTTTTGACCCGATTTTACAGGAAGTTGTTATTTAATAACTTGAGTAATCTTTGGCATATCAATATTCTTTTAATAACTTTTTGTCAGAAGGGTCCACAGATGCTGTGTGCAAAGTTTGGAGCAAATCGGTGAAATTGCCTGGGAGGAGTTCGAAAAAGTAGGTTTGCGACATTTTGCGAGCTAGCGAAAAAAAACGGTAGGCGGAAATGGGCGTGGCCTATATCAGGAGATTCAGCAAGATTCACTGAACGCGTGGATATAAGGTTTTTGAATGTGCGATAAAGTATGTGGGAGTTATTAGGCAAAACACACTTTCCTTGATTGTAGCGCCACCTAGTGGTGGACATTCACAACGACAACAGATTATAAAATTTTTCGCCAAGCCTAATGACTTTGCCAAATAAAATCGCGTTTTCATTCACATTCAGGCAGTGAAAAATGTGATCATTTTGGCAGAAAAAAAAAAAAAAAAACAAATAATAATAATCACTACAAAAACAATAGGGTCCTCGCAGTTTCACTGCTCGGGCCCTAATAATAATAATAATTAAAGCTGCAAGCAGCGATGAACGGGCCCTCGCAGTCCACGCGGGTCGGGGCGTGCTGCCGTCGGGGCGTGCTGCTGTCGGGGCATGCTGCTGTCGGGGCATGCTGCTGTCGAGGCTTGTTCATGCAACAACTTCTGTAGAGGAAACAAAACTGAAGGCAGTGAAGCTGCTGTTTCGTCATTTAGCAATAAAAGCGCCACCTATTGGCCGATTTGAACGAAATTTTGTAGAAATGCTCATCGTGCCATGGAACACCATTGCCAAAAGTTTTGTGTTCATCGGACTGTATTTCATCAAGATACACAAGAATGTCTGTTTGACCACAATGCGCAGGAAATTGTTGTTGTATATTTTGGCCGTTCTGTGGACTAGCACATTTCTTTTAATAACTTTTTGTCAGGAGGGTCCAGAGATGCTGCGTGAAAAGTTTGGTGCAAATTTGAAAAATTGCCTGGGAGGAGTTCGAAAAAGTAGGTTTGCGACATTTGGCGAATTTGCAAATGGAAATTCAGTGCGAACGTGGGCGTGGCCTACATCACACGGTTCGGCTATATTCAGGGAACATATAGATATAATGTTTAACAATGTGCACCATATTATGTGGAAGTACTTAGCAAAAAACTTTTTTTCTTGATAATAGCGCCACCTGCTGGTCATTTTTGGTGTGTGAGTTACAGGGGCCAGTCTATATCACCCCAATCAGTTTCATATCCATAAGTGTTATGGTGTGGGCACAGTGCCAATTATAAAATGAAACTGCCACCAGAGCGCCACCTAGTGTCAGATCGGTAACACCTTCGTCAGTTGTCCTCAGGAGGCCATTGGCAATCAGTGTACCAAGTTTTGTGTTGATCCGACCAACCAATGTGGAGATATAAAATACTTCAATTTAAATAGCGCCACCTAGTGGTCATGGGCCAAGATTTTGCACACAGCCTTAGGGGCTCATGGGGAAGTAGTGTCCTGAGTTTCACATCATTTGGACACACCAATGTGGAGATATGCAACACTTCCTGTTGTGACCTGATTCCACAGGAAGTTGTTATTTAATAACTTGAGTATTCTTTGGTGTATCAAAATTCTTTTAATAACTTTTTGTCAGAAGGGTCCACAGATGCTGTGTGCAAAGTTTGGTGAAAATCGGTGAAATTGCCTGGGAGGAGTTCGAAAAAGTAGGTTTGCGACATTTTGCGAGCTAGCGAAAAAAAACGCTAAGCGGAAATGGGCGTGGCCTATATCAGGAGATTCAGCACAATTCACTGAACGCGTGGATATAAGGTTTTTGAATGTGTGACAAAGTATGTGGGAGTTATTAGCCAAAACGCACTTTCCTTGATTATAGCGCCACCTAGTGGTGAAAATTCACCATGACAACAGATTATAAAATTTTTCGCCAGGTCTGATCTATATTCCAAGTTTGATGCGTTTTGGGGTATGTTCAGGCAGTGAAAAATGCGATCATTTTGGCAGAAAAAAAAAAAAAAAAACAAATAATAATAATCACTACAAAAACAATAGGGTCCTCGCAGTTTCACTGCTCGGGCCCTAATTAAAGCTGCAAGCAGCGATGAACGGGCCCTCGCAGTCCACGCGGGTCGGGGCGTGCTGCCGTCGGGGCGTGCTCCTTACCCGGACCCATTGCCCCGTTATTGTGCGCGCATTTTTGGTGTGTGAGTTACAGATGTCAGTCTATACCACCCCAATCAGTTTCATGTCCATAAGTGTTATGGTGTGGGCACAGTGCCAATTATAAAATGAAACTGCCACCAGAGCGCCACCTAGTGTCAGATCGGTAACCCCTTTGTCAGCTTTCCTCAGGAGGGCAGTGGCAATCAGTGTACCAAGTTTCGTGTTAATCCGACCAACCAATGTCGAGATATAAAATACTTCAATTTAAATAGCGCCACCTAGTGGTCATGGGCCAAGATTTTGCACAGAGCCTTAGGGGCTCATGGGGAAGTAGTATCCTGAGTTTCACGTCATTCGGACACACCAATGTGGAGATATGCAACACTTCCTGTTGTGACCCGAGTCCACAGGAAGTTGGTATTTAATAACTTGAGTATTGTTTGGAATATCAAAATTCTTTTGATAACTTTTTGTCAGGAGTGTCCACAGATGCTGTGTGCTAAGTTTCATGCACATTGGTGAAATTGCCCGGGAGGAGTTCGAAAAAGTAGGTTTGCGACATTTCGCGAGCTAGCGAAAAAAAACGGTAGGCGGATATGGGCGTGGCCTATATCAGGAGATTCATCATAATTCACTGAACGCGTGGATATAAGGTTTTTGAATGTGCGACAAAGTATGTGGGAGTTATTAGCCAAAACACCCTTTCCTTGATTATAGCGCCACCTAGTGCTGAAAATTCACAATGACAACAGATTATAAAATTTTTCGCCAGGTATGACATATATTCCAAGTTTGATGACTTTTGGGGTATGTTCAGGCAGTGAAAAATGCGATCATTTTGGCAGAAAAATAATAATAATAATAATAATAATAATTAAAGCTGCAAGCAGCGATGAACGGGCCCTCGCAGTCCACGCGGGTCGGGGCGTGCTGCTGTCGGGACGTGCTGCCGTCGGGGCATGCTGCTGTCGTTACATGCTGCTGTCGGGGCTCGTTCATGCAACAACTTCCATAGAGGAATCAAAACTGAAGGCAGTGAAGCTGTCATTTCGTCATTTAGCAATAAAAGCGCCACCTATTGGTCGATTTGCACGAAATTTTGTAGAAATGCTCATCGTGCCATGGAACACAACTGCCAAAAGTTTTGTGTTCATCGGACTGTATTTCATCAAGATACACAAGAATGTCTGTTTGACCACAATGCGCAGGAAATTGTTGTTTTATATTTTGGCCGTTCTGTGGACTAGCACATTTCTTTTAATAACTTTTTGTCAGGAGGGTCCAGAGATGCTGCGTGCAAAGTTTGGTGCAAATTGGAGAAAGTGACTGGGAGGAGTTCGAAAAAGTAGGTTTGCGACATTTGGCGAATTTGCAAATGGAAATTCAGTGCGAACGTGGGCGTGGCCTACATCACACGGTTCGGCTGTATTCAGGGAACATATAGATATAATGTTTAACAATGTGCACCATATTATGTGGGAGTAATTAGCAAAAAACGTTTTTTGTTGATAATAGCGCCACCTGCTGGTGATTTTTGGTGTGTGAGTTACAGATGCCAGTCTATACCACCCCAATGAGTTTCATATCCATAGGTGTTATGGTGTGGGCACAGTGCCAATTATAAAATGAAACTGCCACCAGAGCGCCATCTTGTGTCAGATGGGTAACACCTTCGTCAGTTGTCCTCAGGAGGCCATTGGCAATCAGTGTACTAAATTTTGTGTTAATCTGACCAACCGATGTTGAGATATAAAATACTTCAATTTAAATAGCGCCACCTAGTGGTCATGGGCCAAGATTTTGCACAGAGCCTTAGGGGCTCATGGGGAAGTAGTGTCCTGAGTTTCACGTCATTCGGACACACCAATGTGGAGATATGCAACACTTCCTGTTGTGACCCGAATCCACAGGAAGTTGTTATTTAATAACTTGAGTGTTCTTTGGCGTACCAAAATTCTTTTAATAACTTTTTGTCAGAAGGGTCCACAGATGCTGTGTGCAAGGTTTCGTGCAAATCGGTGAAATTGCCTGGGAGGAGTTCGAAAAAGTAGGTTTGCGACATTTCGCGAGGTAGCGAAAAAAAACGGTAGGCGGAAATGGGCGTGGCCTATATCAGGAGATTCAGCAGAATTCACTGAACGCGTGGATGTAAGGTTTTTGAATGTGCGACAAAGTATGTGGGAGTTATTAGCCAAAACACACTTTCCTTGATTAGAGCGCCACCTAGTGGTGAAAATTCACAATGACAACAGATTATAAAATTTTTCGCCAGGTCTGATCTATATTCCAAGTTTGATGAGTTTTGGGGTATGTTCAGGCAGTGAAAAATGCGATCATTTCGTCAGAAGAAAAAAAAAAAAAATAATAATCACTACAATTACAATAGGGACCTCGCAGGTTCCCTGCTCGGGCCCTAATTAAAGCTGCAAGCAGCGATGAACGGGCCCTCGCAGTCCACGCGCGTCGGGGCGTGCTGCCGTCGTCGCATGCTGCCGTCGTCGCATGCTGCCGTCGTCACATGCTGCCGTCGTTACATGCTGCTGTCGTGACATGCTGCTGTCGGGGCTTCTACATGCAACAACTTCCATTGAGGAAATGAAAGTGAAGGCAGTCAAGCTGTCATTTCGTCATTTAGCAATAAAAGCGCCACCTATTGGTGGATATGCACCGAATTTGGCACGAACCCTCATGTGGGCATGGAAGACAAATCAAAAAAGTTTTGTGTTAATCGGACTGTATTTCATCAAGATACACAAGAATGTCTGTTTGACCACAATGCGCAGGAAATTGTTGTTTTATATTTTGGGCGTTCTGTGGACTAGCACATTTCTTTTAATAACTTTTTGTCAGGAGGGTCCAGAGATGCTGCGTGCAAAGTTTGGTGCAAATTGGAAAAATTGCCTGGGAGGAGTTCGAAAAAGTAGGTTTGCGACATTTGGCGAATTTGCAAATGGAAATTCAGTGTGAACGTGGGCGTGGCCTACATCACACTGTTCGGCTGTATTCAGGGAACACGTATATATAATGTTTAACAATGTGCACCATATTATGTGGGAGTAATTAGCAAAAAACATTTTTTCTTGATAATAGCGCCACCTGCTGGTCATTTTTGGTGTGTGAGTTACAGGGGCCAGTCTGTACCACCCCTATGAATTTCATATCCATAAGTGTTATGGTGTGGGCACAGTGCCAAATATAAAAAGAAACTGCCACCAGAGCGCCACCTAGTGTCAGATCGGTAACTCCTTTGTCAGCTTTTCTCAGGAGGGCAGTGGCAATGAGTGTACCAAGTTTTGTGTTCATCCGACCAACCGATGTTGAGATATAAAATAGTTCAATTTAAATAGCGCCACCTAGCGGTCATGGGCCAAGATTTAGCACAGAGCCTTAGAGGCTCATGGGGAAGTAGTATCCTGAGTGTGACGTCATTTGGACAAACCAATGTGGAGATATGCAACACTTCCTGTTTTGACCCGATTTTACAGGAAGTTGTTATTTAATAACTTGAGTAATCTTTGGCATATCAATATTCTTTTAATAACTTTTTGTCAGAAGGGTCCACAGATGCTGTGTGCAAAGTTTGGAGCAAATCGGTGAAATAACCTGGGAGGAGTTCGAAAAAGTAGGTTTGCGACATTTTGCGAGCTAGCGAAAAAATACGGTAGGCGGAAATGGGCGTGGCCTATATCAGGAGATTCAGCAAGATTCACTGAATGCGTGGATATAAGGTTTTTGAATGTGCGACAAAGTATGTGGGAGTTATTAGGCAAAACACACTTTCCTTGATTGTAGCGCCACCTAGTGGTGAAAATTCAGAATGACAACAGATTATAAAATTTTTCACCAGGTGTGACATATATTCCAAGTTTGATGCGTTTTGGGGTATGTTCAGGCAGTGAAAAATGCGATCATTTGGGAAAAAGAAAAATAATAATAATAATAATAAGAATCATTCGAAAAACAATAGGGACCTCGCAGGTTTCCCTGCTCGGGCCCTAATTAAAGCTGCAAGCAGCGATGAACGGGCCCTCGCAGTCCACGCGCGTCGGGGCGTGCTGCTGTCGGGGCGAGCTGCTGTCGGGGCATGCTGCTGTCGTGACATGCTGCTGTCGGGGCTTCTAATTGCAACAACTTCCATTGAGGAAATGAAAGTGAAGGCAGTCAAGCTGTCATTTCGTCATTTAGCAATAAAAGCGCCACCTATTGGTGGATATGCACCGAATTTGGCACAAACCCTCATGTGGGCATGGAAGACAAATCAAAAAAGTTTAGGGTTAATCGCACTGTATCTTATCAAGATATGCAAGACTGTGTGGTTTACCACAGCGTGCAGGAAATTGTTGTTTTATATTTTGGTCGTTCTGTGGACTAGCACATTTCTTTTAATAACTTTTTGTCAGGAGGGTCCAGAGATGCTGCGTGCAAAGTTTGGTGCAAATTGGAAAAATTGCCTGGGAGGAGTTCGAAAAAGTAGGTTTGCGACATTTGGCGAATTTGCGAATGGAAATTCAGTGCGAACGTGGGCGTGGCCTACATCACACGGTTCGGCTGTATTCAGGGAACATATAGATATAATGTTTAACGATGTGCACCATATTATGTGGGAGTAATTAGCAAAAAACGTTTTTTCTTGATAATAGCGCCACCTGCTGGTGATTTTTGGTGTGTGAGTTACAGGGGCCAGTCTATACCACCCCTATGAATTTCATATTCATAAGTGTTATGGTGTGGGCACAGTGCCAATTATAAAATGAAACTGCCACCAGAGCGCCACCTAGTGTCAGATCGGTAACCCCTTTCTCAGCTGTCCTCAGGAGGTCATTGGCAATCAGTGTACCAAGTTTTGTGTTAATCCGACCAACCAATGTCGAGATATAAAATACTTCAATTTAAATAGCGCCACCTAGTGGTCATGGGCCAAGATTTTGCACAGAGCCTTAGGGGCTCATGGGGAAGTACTATCCTGAGTTTCACGTCATTCGGACGCACCAATGTGGAGATATGCAACACTTCCTGTTTTGACCTGATTCCACAGGAAGTTGTTATTTAATAACTTGAGTATTCTTTGGCGTATCAAAATTCTTTTAATAACTTTTTGTCAGAAGGGTCCACAGATGCTGTGTGCAAAGTTTTGTGCAAATCGGTGAAATTGCCCGGGAGGAGTTCGAAAAAGTAGGTTTTCGACATTTTGCGAGCTAGCGAAAAAAAACGGTAGGCGGAAATGGGCATGGCCTATATCAGGAGATTCAGCAAGATTCACTGAACGCGTGGATATAAGGTTTTTGAATGTGCGACAAAGTATGTGGGAGTTATTAGCCAAAACACACTTTCCTTGATTATAGCGCCGCCTAGTGGTGAAAGTTCACAACGACAACAGATTATAAAATTTTTCGCCAGGTGTGACATATATTCCAAGTTTGATAAGTTTTGGGGTATGTTCAGGCAGTGAAAAATGCGATCATTTTGGCAGGAAAAAAAAAAAAAAAAAAATAATCATTACAATTACAATAGGGTCCTCGCAGTTTCACTGCTCGGGCCCTAATTAAAGCTGCAAGCAGCGATGAACGGGCCCTCGCAGTCCACGCGCGTCTTGGCGTGCTGCTGTCGCGGCATGCTGCCGTCGTCACGTGCTGCTGTCGGGACATGCTGCTGTCATTACGTGCTGCTGTCGAGGCATCCTGCTATCGGGCTTTGTTCATGCAACAACTTCTGTTGAGGAATCAAAACTGAAGGCAGTGAAGCTGTCATTTCGTCATTTAGCAATAAAAGCGCCACCTATTGGTCGATTTGCACGAAATTTTGTAGAAATGCTCATCGTGCCATGGAACACAATTGCCAAAAGTTTTGTGTTAATCGGACTCTATTTCATCAAGATACACAAGAATGTCTGTTTGACCACAATGTGCAGGAAATTGTTGTTTTATATTTTGGGCGTTCTGTGGACTAGCACATTTCTTTTAATAACTTTTTGTCAGGAGGGTCCACAGATGCTGTGTGCAAAGTTTGGTGCAAATCGGAGAAATTGCCTGGGAGGAGTTCGAAAAAGTAGGTTTGCAACATTTGGCGAATTTGCGAATGGAAATTCAGTGCGAACGTGGGCGTGGCCTACATCACACGGTTCGGCTGTATTCAGGGAACATACAGATATAATGTTTAACAATGTGCACCATATTATGTGGGAGTAATTAGCAAAAAACGTTTTTTCTTGATAATAGCGCCACCTGCTGGTGATTTTTGGTGTGTGAGTAACAGGGGCCAGTGTATACCACCCCAATCAGTTTCATATCCATAAGTGTTATGGTGTGGGCACAGTGCCAATTATAAAATGAAACTGCCACCAGAGCGCCACCTAGTGTCAGATCGGTAACACCTTCGTCAGTTGTCCTCAGGAGGGCATTGGCAAAGACTGTAACAAGTTTCGTGTTAATCCGACCAACCGATGTTGAGATATAAAATACTTCAATTAAAAGAGCGCCACCTAGTGGTCATGGGCCAACATTTTGCACAGAGCCTTAGGGGCTCATGAGGAAGTAGTATCCTGAGTTTCAAGTCATTTGGAAACACCAATGTGGAGATATGCAACACTTCCTGTTTTGACCCGAATCCACAGGAAGTTGTTATTTAATAACTTGAGTGTGCTTTGGTGTATCAAAATTCTTTTAATAACTTTTTGTCAGGAGGGTCCACAGATGCTGTGTGCAAAGTTTGGTGCAAATCGGTGACATTGCCCGGGAGGAGTTCGAAAAAGTAGGTTTTCAACATTTCGTGAGCTAGCGAAAAAAAATGGTAGGCGCAAATGGGCGTGGCCTATATCAGGAGATTCAGCACAAATCACTGAACGCGTGGATATAAGGTTTTTGAATGTGTGACAAAGTATGTGGGAGTTATTAGCCAAAACGCACTTTCCTTAATAATAGCGCCGCCTAGTGGTGGAAATTCACAACGACAACAGATTATAAAATTTTTCGCCAGGTGTGACATATATTCCAAGTTTGGTGAGTTTTGGGGTATGTTCAGGCAGTGAAAAATGCGATCATTTTGGACAAAGAAAAATAAAAAAAAAAATAATAAGAATCACTACAAAAACAATAGGGTCCTTGCAGTTTCACTGCTCGGGCCCTAATAAGAATCGCTACGATTACAATAGGGACCTCGCAGGTTTCCTGCTCGGGCCCTAATAATCATTACAATTACAATAGGTCCTTGCAGTTTCACTGCTCGGGCCCTAATAATCATTCGAAAAACAATAGGGTCCTCGCAGGTTCCCTGCTCGGGCCCTAAAAATTCAGAATAAAAATACCAAATGAAAGAAGTTTGTGTAGTTGAGCTGCGGGGTGGGTGAAAAGGTAAAAATAATAACAAAATAACTGATTATGTAGTTTAAGAATTAATAAATTAAATGGAGTTAATAAATACACAGAAAAATAAAAACAAGCAAAATGAGAATTTATTATCATATTAATGTTTTTACTGAGACATTTATTTATGTTTCTATTTATTTAGTTAAGGTTTTGGCAGAAGTCTCTATATTAATAATAATAATAATTACAGCCTGTATTACAAACAGCTGTTAACCCGTCCTCTCTCTCTGCAGGTGGTGTTCTCTCGAGTGGCTCGTGTTTGTAAGAACGATAACGGAGGTTCTCCCAGAGTTCTGGAGAGATACTGGACCTCGTTCCTCAAGGTGACTTCACTCACTCACACTGGATCTCACAGAACCACACGAATAAGGGACAGGAAGTGAAGTGTGAAAGTCACCATGTCACAGTGTGTTATTAACATGTCTCAGGACACCTTGACTCATGATGGTGGAGGTGATTTTTAACAGCTGTGTGTGTGTGTGTGTGTGTGTGTGTGTGTGTGTGTGTGTGTGTGTGTGTGTGTGTGTGTGTGTGTGTGTCCAGGCCCGTCTGAACTGTTCTGTTCCTGGAGACTCCTTCTTCTACTTCGACGTCCTTCAGTCTCTCACCAACGTGCTGCAGATCAACCAGAGACCGGCTGTGGTCGGAGTCTTCACCACGCAGGCCAACAGGTGTGTGTGTGTGTAGGCGTGTGTGTGTGTGTGTGTAGGTGTGCTTCTGTCCAATCAGAGTTTAACACCCTGAAGACTGAAGACCCTTTACAGAGGACATTTTGTCTGAAGGTTAAAACTGGAGGACGTGAAAGATGAACGACAGAAATGCAAAATACTTGCTTGTGAATACGTTGCAGCAACATTTTTAATCTGCAGCAACTTGGATTTCATGACGCCAGCACCTGAGTGATTCTTACCTGAGATCAAACAGGACTGGAACAAACATCGTCAGCATGTACCAGCTCGCTGACAGGTAGAGAGAGGTCACTGATGTCCTGGGGCTCTGGTCCGGTCCGTTCTGTTAACATCTACTAATACATTAAAACACCAAAGTTACAAACACACTAATCAGTCCTGGCAGCTGCGGACCAGCAGCTCCGTGTTCTGTGAGCTAAAATCACTGTTTTTATCAAAGGAGTCTGGTGGGGTTGAAGATTTTCCAGATTATTTAGCCTTTATTTGACCAGTTGTATTCACACTGAGTCCTGGCTGAGACAGCAGCGTGATAAAGTTTCACAAACAACATTTTCATATATAAAAGAACAGACTGATGTCGGGATCAGACTACACAATATTTATGTCGTTCACCGTGCAGATTAAACAGTCGCTGTGGCATAGATTCTTGCCGTGTCTTCGTCGGGAGACTGGCAACACTACGAGTACGACCTCGACCAACCACCGTTCACGACCCTCTGTGAGTTCATCGGGGAGGCAGGACAGGAAATTGTTAATCGTGGCTACCGAAGCTAGCATAAATAAGAAGTTACTCACCTGTTTGCTGACGAGCCTCCGCTATTTCTCACCAACATTTTCTTCTTTGTCTCTGTCGTGGTCGTCCCTCGAGGGTATCGTTGCCTCAGCTCAACGAACTGTTCCTCTGCGTCACTGTTCCACCTGACAGCAGCGTCACTCTTCCTCCCCGCCATGTTTACACATACCCGTCACAGCACTCTGCCATCCTATTGGTCAACGTCAATGAACACGTCGTACGAGATGTGAAACTAGGCAGGAAGATACATAAAAATCTTGTACTGCCTGGATGTAACTCCAGCTCTGTATCAGTACGTGCACGTTCAATAATATATATTGATGTGCACATTGTGTAAAGATGTTTCTGAACGTCAGTGGAACAGCTCGTCTCCTCGCAGTGTTCGTCCTCCTGTCAGTGTTTGTGTTTGTGTTGGTGTCACACAGAGACGTCTGTCCTCTCTCCATATGCTTCCTCTGAATTATCTCTTAGTTTACACTCTGATTATATAACCTGTTTATTCTGCAGTGAGTCGCACTCTCCGCTCTCTGCTCCCGTTTATATGAAAGTTTTCGGAGTTTGTTGTTTGAGGTTCAGTCCGACCCGGTAAAGAGACGTCAGATCCGTTCTCAGCTCGTTGAAGGTGAATCTGTCCGTCTCTCTCTCTGTCTTCAGTATCCCCGGCTCGGCTGTCTGTGCCTTCTACATGGACGACATCGAGAAAGTCTTCAACGGGAAGTTCAAGGAGCAGCGGACCAGCGACTTATCCTGGACTCCGGTGCCCGACGAGCAGGTTCCCAGACCGAGGTGAGACTGAGAGCTCATCGGAGTGACGAGAGTTCACAGCAGCGTTTCAACAGGAGCGGTCCTGACATGTCTTTCTGTTGTCTCGTGTCCAGACCCGGTACCTGTGCAGGTGACGGTCCGGCTGCAGACTACAAGTCTTCAGTTCAGTTTCCAGACGAGACGCTGACGTTCATCAAGTCGTATCCTCTGATGGACGAAGCCGTTCCCTCCGTCAACGACCGGCCCTGCTTCACCAGAACCTCCAGCAGGTAACACACACAGAAATGATGTTATATAATATATATATTACTATATTAGTGAAAATCTCTTCAGAAAGGCTCTGGTGACGTCAGCGTGGCTCTTTTTGTTTCTCCTGGCCTCAGAGATTATATTCACTGTATCTTTGTCTCCTATGGATGATGTCATCACCCACATCCTCCTCGCTCTGATGTCACGATGTTAAATAAAAAACAAACAGAATTAAACCTCAGAGGATCAGAGTCCATCATACAGCGGCGGCTGTCAACATATAGTTGTCATAGAGACAAGAAGCACGTGCAGCGACGTGAACGTTTTCTCTCAGCGCTCCTGAACGCAGCTGCCCGGAAAAAACGATATTTGGACACGAGCCCTGATCATTTCCCGGCCCGGCAGACGAGGACGGACAGTCTCTGGGTTTGTGACTCGTAGTTGGACTAGAAAGCATCCTCATGTTGAGTCTGAGTCTCTCATATTTCAGTGGCTGTGTTCCGGTCTGACCGTCGTCCTCGGGTCAGCGCCATCACACCTGATTAATCACCTGTTGGTGCGACGTCTCACTCCTCTCACAGACACAGTGTCTGCTGCTTTGTGCGAAGGATCAGGCCTCCTGTATTCTGATCACAGCACAGATTGACTCGTCACTGTCAGTTTATTTTCTCATCTTCTAAAAATATCTGCGTCTGATTGGATGCTGACAGTCTGCGCTCTGTGCTTCGCTCTGACATTAAGAGCCACTTCTCTTTACTTGTTACCGACTGTCTGATTTGTGTCGGATGATAAGAGGATGTTTTCTTCTTCTCTGCTGCTCCGCGTCGCATCATTACGTCTGTTTGTTTGGAGACACTTACGTTCGGCTCTGCCGCGGTGATTTACAAGCTGCGACGGTAAAATTATCTCCGTCGTCAAATGTCAGAGGCGGTGAACTGTCGAGTCGTCGTCAGTGTGGAGGAATATTTAACATATCTCTGCATCTAAATGTAGAAATGAGTCAGTGTAATAATGAGCAGCAGGAAGTCAGGTTCTCCTGGGAGCTTCAGTGATGAAGTCTTCTGAGATGTCAGGAGGAAAATGTCAGCCGTCCCTCCGACAAGACGAGTTTTAAACTTGCAGCCGGCCCGACCCGAAGAGGCGAGGATAATCGTGGTATCAGCTCTGATTAGTCGGCGGCTCGCAGGAAGTTCTCTCCCTCTCTGTCTCTGAACATCTCTGACCTTTTCTAATCTGCGGCTGCAGGTTTCAGATGAGTTTCTGATGGAGTCTAATCACCAGGCTGGAAAAGGAATGAGACTCTTAATTCCACGTTTGAATTATCCTCCGGGCCGGCCCACATAATGACGATGTGCACAGATCCTCTCTGTTATATAACAGCCGTGTGGGACAGTCGGAGCAGCTGAGGGGAGACTGGAAACCTCCTGCGTACTTTATAAACTTGCACAGTAACTGATTACTTGTCACATTTATAATCCAGCTGTTTCAGACGTCAGCTGAACTTCTTGGCTAAAGGTTTTAACAGTTTTTCTCACTGAGCGTCTTTTTCTTCACTCTCAGGGCGAAGCTGACCCAGATTGTGGTGGACGTCTCCGCCGGTCCCTACAAAGACCGGACCGTGATGTTCCTGGGCTCAG
>NC_133217.1:598519-678519 GCF_040436345.1 Pagrus major
AGACTGGATTCACTCACATGTTTAATTCATTTTTACTTAATTATCTTGAATACAAATTCTCTCTTTCTTGTATTTCTTGTGTAATTTCTCAGCCAAATCAGAACAAACACACAAAAACTCGATGACAAAAACCGTAAAATATTCAGATTGTGTTCCAGGAATGAATGTTGTTCACGTTGCAGAGCGTCTTTGTTCACAAGCTTCTCGTTATAATCCCGTTGTCACGACGCTCAGACGGTAATTTGTTGTGTATTTTAATGCAAATCATAATGATATCTCAGTTTCTCCCCACAGTGCTGAACGCAGACACACATTTCAGCCTCACTGCAGCAGAGCAACACGTTTCAAATCTTATTTCATTAAACGTCACGTGTCCGATCTGTGTTGTTCTGATTCAAACATCAAAGTGCACTTTAAAACACGTTTTTAATTTTATGTTTTTGGGTTGGAGTTAACCTCGCTGGATAAACACGGCGGAGTGAAATTAAAGTTGAAAGATAATCTCATTAAGTTTGAGTCAACAGAGAGACGCAGAGTGGATCCATAGTGGAGCGTTTATCTGGACCCCAGACACCTCTCTGCTCCTTAATTAACACTTAATTGATTAACGAGTAGACACTTGTTAAACGAATTTCACCCACTTTCATCAGACTCCAGGGCCTCATGGAGAGCAGTGTGTGTGTGTGTGTGTGTGTGTGTGCGTGCGTGTGTGTGTGTTTGAAAGCGTACGGTTGTTTTAGGAGCCTCCACCTCTGAAATTTCCGATGAGAAAAAAACAGCGACGGGCGAGAGAAGGTTACAGATACATGGAGAGAGAGAGAGAGAATATGTTTGAGTGTGTGTGTGTGTGTGTGTGTGTGTGTGTGAGTGTGTGTGTTTGTGTGTGTGTGAAAGAGAGAGAGGGTAGATCAAGGTAAAGAAGCAACAGAGAGAGAGAGTTTGTCATTTTTAACACATAAAACACACACAGTCTCTGGCTGCAGATGAAAGTGTGAATACCTGCTGATCTGTGTGTGTGTGTGTGTGTGCATGTGTGTGTGTGTGTGCATGTGTGTGCATGCGTGTGCGTGTGTGTGTGTGTGTGTGTTTTCATGCTGAGGAATCCCGCAGTGTAATTGAAACAGTTCTGTATAATTAGTAAGAAAAAAAGACAGTTGATTAGCCTCTTAATGGCCTGCTTGTGTTCACACACACACACACACACACACACACACACACACACACACACACACACGCATCACAATCATCAGCCACCATCACCATTATCATCACCATTATGTGCAGCTAACACATTGTGTGTGTGTGTGTGTGTGTGTGTGTGTGTGTTATCAGACAGCAGTGATGAACAGCAGCTCACTTCTCTGCTGTCCTCCTACACGAGACGGTTTAACACTAAAGACAAAAACAACAAAACAAAGACGTGAAAATAAAAAAGCTACTTCTGTTTTTTTTAAGCCCAGAATCCCAAAAAAATGGGATGTAAGAAAATGTAACAATGAAATGAATTAGAAATCCTTTTTAATCTTTTTTAAATTGAACACACACGACGTCACGTCACCGCGGAGAACTGCAGACGAGGAGCAGGAAGCGGTTTTCTGGATGAAGCAACGATATAAAAATGCCAAAGTTTTGTGTGTTTGTGACAACCGGTCCTGAAAGTTGTGACACATAAAGACGAGAAGTTTAAAAAACTCACAGAGAAACGGTGGCAGACATGGACATGGAGGAGAGGAGTCGTACGGCTACAATCATTTTCTTACTTTACTTTATGTGTCTAAAGAGACACAGACTCGTGTACGTCTTCGTTTGGCGAGTCGTGCAGCAGGACGTCTGCAGGACTCAGTGATTTGTGATAAGACGACGTCTCTTTCTGTCGCCTCTCTTTGATTATTTTCATGATTAATCGATCAGAAAATGGTGAAAAAGTGTTTCCTGAAGCCTGGGATGAAAGTTTTAACCCTTCACTGTCATTGATTGTTAAAGTTGTTGGTGATTGATTTCAGGGTTAATTGATTTGTTGCTGCAGGAATAATTACAGCAGCAACATTTAGCACGAGGAGACTCCGAGAGACAACAGATGGATCTGACTCGATTATTAAATCATCCAGTCTGAGTGTGAGTAGTCACTGAGGCAGCATATCGACTCCGACCGAGCCGCCGCGGCACACACACACACACATGCACACACGCACACACACACACACACACACACACATGCACACACGCACACACACACACACACACACACACACACACACACACACACACACATGCACACACGCACACACACACACACACACACACACACACACACACACACACACACACACACACACACACCCTCCGATGATTGCACTCGCTCCAACATTGCTCCTGCGTTGGTCGTTATGGCAACAGGCGGCGGCGGCGGTGGGCAGGCGTGAAGGGGGCGCGCGACGTGACAGTGATGGCGCCCTTAACTGCAACACGAGAGTCAGCCAATTATACAAGTGTTGGAGCGTCGGAGAGCCGCTCGGCCCTGAGCAGCACAGACTCACACAGACTCACACAGACTCACACAGCCGCTGAGGACGCGTTAAGTGGCTCAGCTGAGGCCCAATTTTCCCCGTTAGTTGTTTTCTCAGGGAAAGTGGCTCATTTTAAGTCAAGTTGAGTCTAATTAAAGCTGTGCAGAGAATTGCCTGCGACAAAGCTGCCAGAGAAAGTAAAGACGATAAGGAGGAGTGTGTGTGCTCGTGTGTGTGTGCTCGTGTGTGTGTGTTCATGTGTGTGTTTGGGCTCTCAGTTTGAGTTTACACCGTCCACGGGCCTGTTGAAGGCTTCAGACTTTCATTTTGGACCATTTGGACTCAATTCAGAATCAATCAACTGCTGATCATGTACTAAATCATGTCTCTCGTGGCGGCAGACAGAAGTTTCAGATCAGTTCAGTGTGACTCGCTGCAGATCCATCGCTCTGCTTCTATTCTCACTTTCCAGAAAACGAAACTTCAGATCCTCTTACGAACATCTACACGTGTGTCAACTGTTTCATGTCCTGACATTATTCTTGAGGAAGTTTAGATGTTTCGATCGCAACAATCAGCGCATATTTCAGGCGGCCGACGGGTGCAAATCACAACAGCAGGTCAGAAAACACTGACAGCAGGATAAAACTTAGAGATGCACCAGATGCCAATTTTCTTGGCGTTTTGAAAATCTGACCACCTGATTCAGATTTTCTTTCGTTTGACTTAAAACATCACGACATGCACTGCAACTTTTTAGAAAAGCTGCTGTAAAGTCGCCTCACGTCGCCGAGTCTCAGCCAAGAAGCTGCACTCGAGCCGACAGCTGCGGGAAAATGTTACCCACTCCAGACCACCAGGTGGAGGTAGTCTGTAATAGTTGTTTAAAAAGGGAAACTGGAGGACTCAGGACTGTGAAAACTGTTACAATAAAGCAGCTTTTTGCCTCATTTGCACATTAGTACGTACAATCCTGAGGTCCTGAGGCCACAACAATCCCCACAAACTGATGAAGTGATCGACATGAACGTGATTCAGGAGCCGTCGTTTGATTCAAAAACAACAAACTAAACGAACTCTAGTTTCGACTGCACACCGTTTGTAATACCTGTCTGACAGACGTGTTAGCTCGTAGATGTGTTAGCACGTTGCTGTCCACTCACTCTGTTGATGAGCTCTCCCACCATGCCGGTCCAGCTGCCGTTGGGCTCCGGGGCTCCGTACAGCCCGTCGTCCACCAGCTTGATCCTGAAGGAGAACTTCAAAATGTCGGCCAGCTCCCGCAGCATGTCCACGCAGAACCCCTCGTACTGGTCGTTACCATGGAAGTCCTGGTAGTTGGACTTACGCATCACGTACGGGTTTTCCTGTCAGAAGGGAAGTGACATCAGACGGCAGCAACACAAGCCGACAGTCACGTTTCATTTCACATCATGTGCAGATTTCTTACCAGTATTGTCGTCACGATTAGCGTCTTGTTAGCCAGCGTCTCTGACGCGTTGAGGTCCAGAGACGTGGAGTTCATGGCCAATGTGTTGTTGGAGTACCAGACACCAATCTGGCCGTCCAGGAGGAAGAGGAGGACGAAGAGGAAGAAGAGGAAGAAGATGTGTTAGAGTTGTTAGAACAAAAAAGTCCTGTTGGATTTTAGAGATTACTTCACCTGTATCTTAAACACAAGCTCAGGAAATATTGCAAAACTATATTGTATTTCCTCGTCGTTTGACGCAGAGTGGACCGATGAAGATGATCTTCTTCTGCAGGAGGAAGTAGTTTGACATTGTGATCCTGCCACAAAACCTCTAAAGGCTTTTAAAACTGGAAGATGTTTAGAAAAATCTTTTTTTTAAAATACTTTTACTTCCAGAAACAAGAGCTGACAACGAACACTTGAAGACATTTACGTCTGGGCTTTGTAAGACAGGAATCGTTGAACCTTACAGGCCTTCGGTTCAGATTAAAAGCGTCCTGAAGTGTTGCTGCATTGTTAAAACAAACATGGAGGTGGATGATGAAGAGAAGCAGGAGGAGATAAATCACACAAATGCAAAGTCAGATTTAAGAAAGCAAAGACAAAGGGCAACAGACAAAACTAGAAGTGTGTTATGAAGGTCAGAGAGAGCCGAACAACCCAATCAATGCTGAAATCAATGATCCGGCTCCTCCTGCCTCGTTCAGCAGGTTAGATACGCTCATAAATACGAACTGTGGCACGTTAACGGCCTCCTGCTGACCTGAATCTGACCCGATTGCCTCCCCTGACCTCCGGCCTCCCCTGACCTCCTGTTTGTTGTGTGTTGTTAGGATACTGTGCTGTCAGGCTGATGAAGAGCGGCGGACACTCCTCCTCATCGTGATGTGAAAACTCATCAGGTAGATTTCAGGATCCTCTCCTCCTTTAAATCATCTCCACCCTCTTTCTCATTTGTCTTCCTTGTTTACCTCCACCGTGACTCTAATACAAAACCAGTTTCCATCTCTCAGTTGAAGCGCTCTGATCACTGGTTTATTTCTGATTCATGAACGCTGCGTCTCCACTTTTGTTTTGTTTCAAGGACAACTAGTTTTTCTTAAAAGCTAATGCTGCTCTTTTTAAAACCTAGACCCTACCTGAGAGGTACAAACACGACGTAGATCGACTCAACCGGCAGTTTGAATCCCAACTAAACCATCAAAACACCAAAGTCTCACATCAACATAGACGAGATAGATGTTTCATCAGCTAACATTACTGTTTTTTTCCACGGAGTCTGAAAAACTAACCGATCAAAGCAGCGGCAGACCAGCAACCCCCGTGATCCACGAGGTAAAATTGCTGTTTTTGCCAATGGAGTCTGGTTTGTTTGGAGAGGGTGCTATTTGTCTTGTGTAACAGCTTTTTTTGGTTGGAAGTTGGGAGTCATCACCGAGGGAACAGTGGTGGAAACTTTCTAAGTATGGTGTACACTTCCTACACTTTACTGTGGGCTGTTTTTTTGGTTTCACTGCTGACCCAGTCCACAGCTTCCTGCAGTACCAGTACTCCTGACCGGGAATCCACTTTTAAATCTTTTTTAAAATTTTTTTTTTAATTTGTATGTTCGCCTGAGGGTGGCGCTGGTGAAATGCTCCAGCTACCAAGCAGGACAGAAAGATGTGAGCTCCTGCTGGAGGTCATAAAGAGATTCTGGATTTATCTGGACGAGGTTAGTTTTGTTAAAGTCGTCGTATAAATCAAGAGGGAATCTGAGCCTCGGCATTACTTTTTACAGTGTACTTAACCCTGGCCCGTGAGCCCATTTGACCCTCTGGAGACCTCAATTGACCTCTGACCTCCTAATGTTCATCTGAGGTCATAAAGCAACACTTGACCCTCATGAAGGAAGTCTGTTTGTATTGATTTCATTGACGGATGAATAAGAGGAAGGCTCCCTGTGAGGCCACGATCAGCGGAGAGAGACCTGCCGACTGCCAGCGGCTGTAAACCCGAACATTAAGGAGACGAGACCATCGACTCCCAGAATTCCCTGCAGGACTTCACTGGTTCCCAACCGGGCGATCACAAGGGAAACAGTTTGAACATTATCTTGTGTGGTGACGTTGTTAACTGACCTGATACCTCACACAGATAAAAAAAAACTGTTATCAATTAAGTGCTAATTTGGGGGAATTCACGTTTTTTCAGATGCTGCAGCTGAACGTTAATTTAACCTCTGACCTGTCTGCCTCCCACTTGACCCCATTTGACCTCTGACCTCTTTATGGCCCGCTGGGTGTTTCTCCAGGATCTTCAGGGTGTAATTGGTCCTCTGGCCTTTGCTGTTGAACTCAATGTGACCGGTGAGACCGTCGTACTCCACCTGAACAGAGAGAGACACCAAAGCACGCTGTGAGCTGAGCGGCAGCAAGGTCAAAGAGAGAAAATGTGGATTAAAAGAAGAAAACGTGGAAAAAAGTTGGTTAAATGAAGAAAAAATTTGAAAATGAGGTAAAGATAAGTAGTATGTAAAGAAAACTAACGGGGGGAGGCTGCTTAAATACTGTAGACACAATATATTTCCCTGTTTGGAAAAGATGAAACATTCCTATAACCTGAAATTTAAACATGACCAGTGACGAGTTCATCTTTATTCATGATGTTACTTCAACTCACGCTCAGTTTCACCTGCGTGTGCAGACTCACACGGACATTTCAAAAGACGGACCACGACAGCCTGTTCTTAATGTTACTAAGAAGACATCACCTCTGACCGTGGACCTTTAATGGACACAGCTCGGACATCTTCTCACAGACCATCCAGGAAGCTGCTCTGTATCATCATTTACTGCCCCTGACATTTTGTTTTCATTTTCTTCATCATTTCATTCGATAACGAGGTGTTGAAGAGAGATAGCTAGTTTTCCAATGTCGATTAGCGAGCTCCATTAGCTCTGTTGCTAACAGGACAATAAGTTCAGATAGTATTTTCTGTAGCATTGAGTCCCGCCTCTCCTAACTGTGTTAAAACCACGTGTCTTGAGCTCGATAGCTTCCTCTGTTTTTATCTCGTCCAAGCACTTTTAACATGACTTGCACAAATTTGCACATTTAGGTTGAATTTTAATTTTAATGTATTTATATGAACTTTGGCCCAAATGATCCACTGATCCACCACGCTACATTTCCTATGCAGTTATTTGCTTTACAGAGGAGTAAATCTGCACTAATGTTTCACTTAAGCGTTCAAATTTGGTTCAAACTGTGACAACTAACGTTAGTTTGCCCCTCTGACTGACAGTAAATCAGATGAGGTGTTTGCAGCAGCTCAATCAGAAGCTTTGAACTGCAAAAACAGAAAAAAGAGGATTATTGATTCAGGATGGAAATGTTGAGGAGGAGGAGACGAAAATAGAAAAAATAAGATTCGTATTGGAAAAAGAAGCAGAGCAGACATCAGATCAGTGTCTGAGCCGTGTGTGTGTGTGTGTGTGTGTGTGTAAATGTGTGTGTGTTAGTCTGTGCTTGTGTTTGCAGAAATGTGCAAATGAGTGTGTGGCTGGCTTGTGTGATACATGTGCAGTCAAGCGTGAATTTTGTGCCCGAGTTGATGTGAGTAATGTGCAATTGAGTGCACATACAGTATGAATGAATGTGTAGTGTGTGTGTGTGTGTGTGTGTGTGTGTGTGTGTGTGCATGACTCAAGATGAATTACATCCCAAAATCTCTGTGGCAAGACAGAGAGAGAGAGAGAGAGAGACTCTGCTTGCTGCCAGAAACAGTGCAGAGATGATGAAGCGATGCACTGAGAGCAACAAAAACAATATGGAGGGTGGGTGAGGGAGGGTGAGGGAGGCGTCCTCAGTGGATGGTATAAACAAGAAGTGGCAGACAGACAGAAACAGGGAAATGGGAGGATGAGAATAAATTAAATAAAGATGGAAATGAAACAGGAAAGAAGGATGGAGAGAGGGAGCGATGCCAGAGGAGAGAAAATAGAAATAACAAAACCCTCCCTCTCCTCTCCTCTCCCTCGCCCTCATCCCCTCTCTCTCTCTCTCTCTCTCTCTCTCTCACGACTTGAACTCTTAACTAAATTTAAAAAGCCCTCCAAACTAAACTGCACAATATGTTGAGTATTTTCTCACATACAAACACACATCAGCAGGACAACAATGTTTGTCTTCTGGCTAAAAGAAAACTAGTGTTGCATTTGGTAGGAGATGAACAGCAGTATCACATCCATCCATCCATCCATCCGTCCATCCATCCATCCATCCATCCGTCCATCCATCCGTCCATCCATCCGTCCATCCATCCATCCGAGGCTCTGTGTCAACATTTAGCCTCTTCTATCTTTGTTCCTGTCAGATGACAACACTCATACCTCATAAGATCTGGTTCACTGCAAAACAACAAGACATTTCGCGCTACAGCAGCAGTTAAAGGGTCCAGATGTACCAAAGTGACAGTAAAGAACCAGCAAAGATGAAGCCCGAAGAGCTGCACCTGAACACACCACAACCACAGCCGACGGCCAACTAGCTTGTAAGTTCTGCGCCTGCGGATGGCGTTGGTCTGTATTCATCATTAAAAAAGGGAAATTAAAAGACTCAGATCTGCAGATATACAAACTGTTGTTGTGCTTTTTCACACTTCGCTTCCACTCAATAAGAAGTTGTAAATGTAACTGGTGAAGAGAAGGAGGAGAAAAATAAGGAGGAGCTGCACTAAATCTGCAAAACCACAGAAACTAGACTGGACTCTCTTTCTGTTTGTCTTCTTGTGCAGTGATTCACTATTTGGAGAGATTTCTCTCGCCGTTGATTCGACATGCTCAGTTGGCCAAAAAGCTGCCGACTAGTGCCGACACTCGCTGACCCATCATCGGCCGCCCTAAGACTTTTCCTCGAATCCCAGTTTGGGGGTTAGACAGCGACGTCCGCCTGCTTCCAGTCTTTGTGCTAAGCTAGCTAAAGCATGCCGGATCTTCCTCCATCTTAAACTTCCCCACTTTTGCAATGAAGTCAGATGAAAAGACCAAGGGAGTATTCTGAGTCATGGATAACGGACACCGACATGGCAGTGTATGCAAAGCTGCTGTATAAGAAGCTTTCTTAACCATAAAAACAGCTTTTCTAGGCTCAGAGAAAGTTAAAAAAATGTATTTACATTATTTGCAGCTGGAGACACTGGGACATACAACAAGAGCGTGTGTGTGTGTTTACCATGCGTAGGTAGTTCATGAGGCTGGTCCCGTGCTGCCAGATGAGCGGGGAGGTGCAGCTCAGCGGCTTCACTCCGATCTCTTGACTGCGGTTCAGCTCTCGCACGGCGCTCACCACCACATGGACCGCGTCGAACATCAGGGCCGACGACAGCTGGAAACACACAGAGAGGGTTTTACAACGGAGACCAACCATCTTCTTACCAGCCCCGAAGCTGCTGAGACAGTTTACAGGCTACAGATCGATTATTGCTTCCTGAATCGAACAGCTGATGGATTTGGATGTAACTTTTGAAAAACGGGTGTTTTTCAAGGAGAGCTGCAGACATTTCTAGCGGTGTTTGTAGTGACGCAAACTGGCAATGTTCTCCGTCTGTGATCGAGGTGCACGAAACACGTATTTTAAGCTGAACCATGATGTTTTCCAACTCTAACCGAGTGGTTTTTGCGCCTAAACCCAATCAGGGCGTAAGCACAGCGAGATGAATAGAAAATTCAACCTGAACGAACGTAAGTTGAAACATAAAGAAATGTTCAGCTTGAACTTATCTGTAGATTAGTGTAACCCATGTAGAAACCTCTTTGTCTTTACTCTGCGATGTGTTGTGCGAAAATGACCAGGGAAACGGGCTGGAGGGTTCTGACACTTTTCTCACTTTACTCGGTCTGTCACAAAATAAACAAACAGGAGAGAATTGAGCGGTGTACATGAGGAGGTTGTCGACACTGCAGACATGTTTCAGTCAGACTCTCATTCACATAAAATAATAATGTTCTTTCTCAAAACAACAGAAAATAATATGTAAAAATGAAAAATATAATCTCCAGAATATTATAAATTAACTTAAATAAAAATAAATAAATTAACTGAAATAACTTCGGTTATTCTCACAAAACCCTCATTCATTCACATATAAATAGCATCCCCACTTATTAACCAGTGGACCTCTAATAAACATAATTAACCATCTCCATACCTGTCACAAAATAAACAAACAGGAGAGAATTGAGCGGTGTACATGAGGAGGTTGTCGACACTGCCGAGGAGAAATGAAAAGAGTCACACACACAGAACAAAAACACCGTGAATCGGCTCTCAGCTAATGAAGCGTGTAATGTAAACATTAGCACAAGCTAACAATAGCTAGCGATAGCTAGCGATATTCACAGACCGCTTCGGAGTCACTTTTAACATACACACAATGCGGTTAACGGCTGAAATCATTACCCACAACATCCCGACATGAACCGCACCGGACTTGTTAAGCAACAGTCTCATAAAACAACACTTTTTGTACTTTTAGTGGGAGAGAAGCTTCCACACATCCTACCTGCAGACATGTTTCAGTCAGACTCTGACCAGAACGCGCAGGCGCAGAACCTCATAACCCCCCGTCATAGCCCCTCCCCTACATACACACACAGAGCTCCCCAAAACAGACAGGCAGAAGAGAAAAACCTTAACTGTGTGAAAAATAAAATAATAACTGAATATTTTGGTGAAATTATATCAAAGTAAATATCCAACTGTTACATTCTCCCCTTCCAAATTTCACCAAAATCACAAAGGGCTACAAAGGCGCTTTAAATTGAAGGAAGTACAAGAACACTAAAGCATTTTCCTCGCTCTCTGGACCAGTAAACCAAAAGATGACATCTCTCAGGTCAGTTAAAAAACTATCCGTATCACAGATCAAAAGCAGTTAGAAGGTTGATCAGGCCTCCAACTCCTTCAGGAATTTAAAGGTGCAGTCTACACCTCTTTACACATGGTCCCTTAACGCACTTTTATATCACAGTGTCTTACTCAAATTATACATCCAATTTACAAGGTCAAGCACCCTTTAACTCTTATTCATGCTATAGACAATGCCTTCTGTGGCGATAACCTACGCCATGTTATAGGTCTCTGGACCATGTTCTCAATGAGTCTATTAACTGATCTCACTACCCTCCCAGCTCTAGTAACCACCCTACCCGGGACTGTAACTTGGTCAGTGGTGTATCTGGTCAGGTCAGGCTGTGTATCAGTGTGTCGACGGTCATGACTCAGAGACTGATGTATGTCAGGGTCAGCAGTCAGTGCAGTTAGAGCCTCGTCAGCAGGGGAAACCGCTGGGGTCGGGGCTGTGCTGATCTGTGGATCAGGTGAGTCTGAGGCTGTGCTGGCCTGTGGATCAGGTGAGTCTGAGGCTGTGCTGACCCGTGGGTCGGGTAGGTCCGCCTCATCAACACCATCCCATAGAACATCAGCGCCGTCCGAACCTAGTGACGCGAGCTCATCTGCCACAGAATCACCATCATCCCCTTGATCCAAGTCAGACTGAACCCACAAGGACGTTCGAGCTTCAGAAGACTCTCTCTCCAAACTGTTGAGCTCATCTGCCTCACCATCGCTACTGAAGCCATCAGCACCAGAGGTGTCCAGAGACTGACTCTCCAGTGTATCCTGAACAGGGAGAAAAGTCACATCCAACAGTAGATTTCTGTGCACAACCTTGCAGCGGCCTGAAACATCACTGATCTTGTATATGTGGGTCTTGGGATTCGTCTCAACCACTGTGTACACGACAGGTTCCCATTTATCTGCAAGCTTTTTCTTGCCACGCTCTCCCTTATTAGCGAGCAGCACACGATCTCCAATGTGGAGAGAAACTCCTTTCACTTTCCTGTTATACTGATGAGCTTGATGTTCTTGCTCTTTGGTTGCGTGCTGCTGAGCAATTGTGGCAGCCTCAGCGAGATATGACAAAAGAGTCTTGGAGTAGCTGCTGAAATCTGTCACCAAGGGATCGTGTAGCACAGATCTGAACACAATGTCAACTGGGAGCCTCGGGACACGTCCAAACATTAGGTGGAAAGGTGCATAACCAGTAGTCTCGTGCACCGTTGCATTGTAGGCAAAGGTTAACGTGTGGATCTGCTGTGGCCAGTTGTTCTTGGCACCAAGAGGGAGAGCTCGCAACATGTTGCCGAGGGTTCTGTTAAACCGCTCCGTGCCACCATTGCCCATCGGGTGATAAGCAGTGGTATGTGACTTGGCAACACCCGACAACTGCAGCAGCTCAGACACCAGTTCACTCTCAAAGCTGGGGCCCTGGTCCGAGTGAATACGTTCAGGGAACCCATAGACACAGAAAACCCGGTCCCACAGCTGTTTAGCAATCTGCTTGGCAGTCTGGTTACGGCAGGGAAAAGCGTGGGCCATCTTTGTGAAGTGATCAGTCACCACTAACACGTCCACAGAGTTTTTGTTCTTGTCCTCAGCCGTCCAAAAGTCGATGCAGACAAGCTCCATGGGGCTGGTGGTTTTTATACTCTCCAATGGGGCTCTGGCTGAGGGCTCAGGAGTCTTGGCAAGCACACACCTCTCGCAACACCGCACATAATTCTTCACATCCCTCTCCATAGTCGGCCAGAAGAACCGTTGCCTCGCTAAGTGAAGAGTTCTGGCTTGCCCCTGGTGACCCGCCAGGTCATGAACTCCCTCCAATGCTCTCTTCCACAAGCCTGCTGGCAACACCAACTGAAGCCTCCTCATTTTGCTCACAGGATCCCTCGTCTCCCTATACAAAATGCCACCTTGAACCTTGAGCTTGTCCCAATGTTTAAGCAGAGCCAGTGATTTTGCTCCCATATCATGCCTCTCTCGTCGGGACGGGCGTCGTTTTCGTACTACAAAGGGCAGAACACTGGAGATGGTCAGATCTTGAAGCTGATGGTCCTCGAGCTCTTGTAAAGTAAGTGAAGGCAAGGTGTCCTGACCAGCAGGTTGCAGCTGTTGGACATGATGGACGAGACGTGAGGCTCTTGTCTCTACGTGGCTCTCCCAATCATGATGACACAGTAAAGCAGCCCTGATTTCAGATGAGCTGCAGGAACCCGGCGTTACTAAGGTAGATTCACGTTGCTGGATTACTTGAAGGTGCTGGATGCCAGCTCTGAAAACATCTTGCACCTTGTCAGCCTCTGCACCATCTGCTTCATGCACCAAGCTGTCATAAGGCTCTTGGATGAGACGTCCACTAATGGAGGAGGTGAAGGGGTCACGACTGAGAGCATCAGCTACAATATTTCTGGGACCAGGGATGTACTTCAAATCAAAGTTGTAAGACGATAACTTGGCCACCCACCTCTGTTCATAAGCATCGAGCTTGGGCTTGGTCAAGATGTGGGTGAGCGGGTTGTTATCTGTCCACACTGTGAAGTCATGTCCTTTCAACCAATGACTGAATTTCTCTGTGATGCTCCACTTCATAGCCATGAACTCGAGGCGATGGGCAGGATATCTCTGTTGTGATTTGCTAAGGGTCTTGCTAGCAAAAGCTATGGGGCGTGCTTTTTTTTCTCCTGCAGGCACCTGAGACAAAACAGCGCCCAGTCCATCTAGAGACGCATCCACAGACAGAATGAAAGGTCTTGAAAAATCAGGGTGAGCCAACACTGCACAGTTGACGAGTTCCTCTTTGAGCTTATAAAAAGCCTCCTCACAAGCAGGGCTCCAATCGTCAGCTGTCAGCTTCCTGAACAGGCCAGCACCCCCACCAACCTTGCCAGACCGCCCTCTCCTCTTCTGGCCCGCAGTCAGAGCGAATAGGGGTTTAGCAATGGCTGAGCACCTTGGAATGAAACTTTGATAGAATAAGACCATGCCAAGAAAGGATTTAACCCTCCTCACTGAGGGAGTGCACCCATCCTCTTCCATCAAAGCCTCCTTTGTCATGTCCGAAATCACGCTCACTTTTGCAGGGTCCACAGCCACACCATTCTGGTCAATAACATGTCCAAGAAACTTGACTGTCCCCTGCATCAGATGACACTTCTTTGGACTCAGTTTGAGATTGTTGTCCCTCAACTTTTGAAAGACGACCTGGAGCCTGTTAAGAGCAACTTCTTCAGTGGGAGCAAACACGAGAAGGTCGTCTAGGTAGCAAAGCAGACTTGTGAAGTTAAGCTCACCAAAGATGTTCAACATCATTCTCATAAACGAAGCTGGACTGTTGCAGAGTCCTTGGGGCATTCTGTTGTATTCGTACAAGCCAACAGGTGTCGTAAAGGCTGTGTACTTCCTGTCCTCTTCGCACATGGGGATGTTGTAAAACCCGGAGGTTAGGTCCATGGTGCTAAAGAAGGCATTGCCTCCAAGGGCCGCCAGGCAGTCTGCTTGGTGAGGAAGGGGGTGAGCGTCCTTCAGTGTTCGTGCATTAAGCCACCTGAAATCCGTGCAGATCCGTAACCCTCCATCCTTCTTCCAGACCATGACAAGAGGAGACGCATATTCACTGATGGATTTACGGATGATGCCCTTCTCCTCCATGTCTGTCAGTACCTGCCGCAACTGTTGATAATGGGCCGGGGGCACTCTCCTATATGGCATGCGAAATGGCCGGTCATCAGTCAGATGAATTCGGTGAATGAACCCCTTAGCCTCACCACAGTCAAGCGAATGCCTGGAGAAGATGTCTTCGTACTGCTCCACGAGCTCGACAAGCTTTGCTTTTGTCTGGATGCTTGTATGACAAGATTCAATGTCGAGGTCGTTCAGCCCCAGCTCCAAGAGTCTGGCCTTGAGGTCGGCTGTAGTGGGAGTGGACTTGATGACCTGCTCTTTTTTTTTCGTCTCCATCTTGCAGGAGCCCTGCTGTAAGTTGAAATCCTCCACTGCAATACACGGTGACACTTCTGCAACCAGGGAGTTACGCTTCAGGAGTGCTGGCCTTGAAGACAGGTTAGTAATTTTTAGCGGTACCCACCGATCTCCCCACATCGGTGTGATAACCCGCCCGACCAGAACATCTCTCGGCCTGGACTTGGAAGTGCAAGGCTCCACAATGATTGTGCTGCCAGGGGACACGGGGACCTTGCTGGAGAGTTTGCCCCACACCAGATGTTCTTGCTGGGGGAGTAATGTGACAGCGCGGGGCAATTTCACAGAGCCGATCCTGTCTGGGACCTCATTACCCCTCCATCTGGTGGTACATGACATCATATCTAAGAAGTGTTCATAATCAGTAAGCGAATGCTTGCATCCAACAGACATGAGCCTCCAGTAGTCAACATCACTTTTCAATACATGCATCAGATGTTTGAGGACATTCGAGCCAATGATGAGCTCATCTCGTTGGCCGGGCACCACCAAAACAGGCACAATGCATTTTACTCCATAAACAGTCATTGTTAAATCATACACACATTTTGGGTGGGTCTGCTTGCCTCCACAGCCAACCAACACGATTTTTTCAGCTGACTGTGGTTCTCCCACAAGAGCACCGGCTTCTCTAAGCAACCCCTCAGCAGCTTCATTCAGGGTGCACGCCATGGATCCTGAGTCAATCATGGCCTTCAATCCGACCTTGTCATTCACTCCAACCTGTGTGTAGAATAACTCACTGAAGGCTGGTACCTCTGTTGACCCCTGAACCACGACTTGGTAACCTTCAGGAACCGCCGAACATGTGTTGACATAGAGAAGCTCAAGATCTGTTTCACTTTCCTTGAGGGTTTCTTGTCCTCCTCCCACACTGCCCCTCTCCAAATGTGGGTGTTTTAGTTTCCCTGAGGCTGACTCTGGCTGGAATTATTGGGGCCCACCTGCCTCTGGTTGTGTCTACTGCAGTCTCTCTTAAAATGGCCAGGGGAGTAGCATGAAAGGCACAGCTTATCTTTTCTGCAATGCATATGTGTGGTGTGGCTAGTGTCCCCACAAACCCTGCAGCTCCTTCTCTGAAAAGGGCCTGGAGCAAACTGTTGTGGCGAGACTGGTGAAACTGTTGCCACCTGCACTTCCTGACGAGCCATCATTCGATCCAGGAGACTTATCAGAGCCTGCATGCCATTCCCGTCTATGGCTGTAGTGATTGGTGAGGCAGGACGGCAGTGAGTCGCTTGGGAGACTGGCGGGCATGCAGCTGACTGTGTGTACTGAGAGGCTGGCGCTGGTATTGAGCTGGCTGATGCTGCTGCCTGGGAGGCATGAGGAGTCACTGCTGTGGCTGAGGAGGGGACGAATTGGTCAGCTGTGGGTGAGAGCTGAAAGGTGGGAGCTGAAGTTGGTGTCATCAGGTAAGTGTCTGTTGGCGAGGTGAACTGTGGAGCGGAGAGCAGTGGTGGTGCATGTGATACCTCAGTTCCCTGCAACATGGTGGTCTGGGCGTGGCTGACAGCATGTTTAAGCGGGGTTCGATTTCCAGCATGGGAGCGTGTCCTGAGCTCTCGTAGAAAGCTATCGATGCGTTCTTGGACTTCGCTGGTTGTCCACTCCTCGGCTGCCTTGAAGCTGAGCCTATTAAACAGGACAGGATCAGGACAATATTTAATGAACATCATAGTGACTTCTCGGCCTGGATCCTCAACACTGCGTCCCTGTCGCCGTAAGCACTCATCAGCGACGTCAATAGCATTGTTCAGCCTGATCCAATATTCCATAACCCCTTCGTGTTGCAGTGGTCTGGTGTTGTAAAAGTCAGCCATCGGCATGGAGGAGTATGTCAACTCACTATAATGCTGTTTCAGGATGTCAAATATCAGTCCTGGGGTCTGAATGTGGTCAAGTGAAAGGTTGTTGCGAAGTGTAACCCTCACTATGTCTTTAGCTTTGCCCATTAATTTAGACAATATTTCCTGTGACTGTTGCTCTGTTGGAGTGTTTCTCTTAACAAAGTACATGTTCATCAAATCTACCCACTCGCGAACAGAACATTTATCACTGCTGTCACCCCTGAAAACTGGTGGCTCTTTAACGTCAGACTGCATGACTAGTCTTACACCAGATAGGTTCAGCCCAGAATGTCCCTGCTCTGACCTAGGGCTCTCTGTTAACACAGGCTCAGTAGTATTTTTATCACCTCGCAATTGGGCAGCAATGGACTGACCAATCTGATCGGCCAGCTCTGAAATGAGAGTACTCAAATCAGCATGGGGTGTTGTCTGTGGGGACTGAAGCTCACACGGGGGGATCTGGATTGGAGTGGAGCTAATCCTAGGGGTCCCCAACCTGTCCACTCTGGGTGTCTGAACTCCCTCATTGAGAAACCACCCTCTCCCAAAACTTGTGGTAGAGGAAGTTTGCCCTATTGGAACTCCACTGTCTCTCAAATTAGTTGCTGAATGCATGTTAACAATCCCAATTAGCAGTAGAAAAAGAAAAAAAACAGTGTAAGTGACATCAAAACTACACAACAATATGAATCTCAGTCATGTTGCTATTTTACTGTTAAATGTGTCAACAACAATAAAAAAAATGTCCCACTCAAATGGAATGACCAGACTTTAAATGAAGGTGTGTATGAAGAGCTTCCCTCGGCGATCGGAATGGCATCGATGCTTGATGATCCGGGTCACGGCACCAATGTAACCCATGTAGAAACCTCTTTGTCTTTACTCTGCGATGTGTTGTGCGAAAATGACCAGGGAAACGGGCTGGAGGGTTCTGACACTTTTCTCACTTTACTCGGTCTGTCACAAAATAAACAAACAGGAGAGAATTGAGCGGTGTACATGAGGAGGTTGTCGACACTGCAGACATGTTTCAGTCAGACTCTCATTCACATAAAATAATAATGTTCTTTCTCAAAACAACAGAAAATAATATGTAAAAATGAAAAATATAATCTCCAGAATATTATAAATTAACTTAAATAAAAATAAATAAATTAACTGAAATAACTTCGGTTATTCTCACAAAACCCTCATTCATTCACATATAAATAGCATCCCCACTTATTAACCAGTGGACCTCTAATAAACATAATTAACCATCTCCATACCTGTCACAAAATAAACAAACAGGAGAGAATTGAGCGGTGTACATGAGGAGGTTGTCGACACTGCCGAGGAGAAATGAAAAGAGTCACACACACAGAACAAAAACACCGTGAATCGGCTCTCAGCTAATGAAGCGTGTAATGTAAACATTAGCACAAGCTAACAATAGCTAGCGATAGCTAGCGATATTCACAGACCGCTTCGGAGTCACTTTTAACATACACACAATGCGGTTAACGGCTGAAATCATTACCCACAACATCCCGACATGAACCGCACCGGACTTGTTAAGCAACAGTCTCATAAAACAACACTTTTTGTACTTTTAGTGGGAGAGAAGCTTCCACACATCCTACCTGCAGACATGTTTCAGTCAGACTCTGACCAGAACGCGCAGGCGCAGAACCTCATAACCCCCCGTCATAGCCCCTCCCCTACATACACACACAGAGCTCCCCAAAACAGACAGGCAGAAGAGAAAAACCTTAACTGTGTGAAAAATAAAATAATAACTGAATATTTTGGTGAAATTATATCAAAGTAAATATCCAACTGTTACATTAGCAGAAACGTGCTTCGCTAACATTTACTCTGGTGATTGGGTTGAAAAGCACCTTTACTCCAACTTGTGTATCATTGAAACAGGAAATAAGATATTTTGTTTTTGCGAGCAGCTAGCTTATAAATTACCCACCGAGCACCCACCAACAACTGAAAGACGTATGTTAGAAATCCTGTAGTGTTGCATTGAGGTGATTCTGGATCTATTGGTTGCTAGCTTCCTAGCTAACGAGATACAACATGTAAAGTATTTTTCTTTTGCTAGCAGTTAGCATCTTCAGCCAAAGTTTTTAGCTAAAGATTGGCAAAGCAGGTGTCTATTTACACATCAAGCAGACAGAGCAGCTCGGTCGAGTTGTGTTTGGGTCCGCCTGATCGATCTACGTCTATATTCACTCTCTTCTCGCTCTGTTTTTGGTCTCCACTGTCTCCTGATGGAAATATCTGTCTCTTTAGCAGCTGAACGCTTCACTACGTTCACCAGGTCGTCTCTGACTGTGTCGGTCTGCTGTTCAGAGCTCGTGTAATGAAGACAACAAAAACTAGCAGCTGAAAGAAACTAGAAAGCTCAGCAGAGCTGCAGAGTGGTTGATTATTCTCTGTCATTTGAATGTATATCGTTCACGAGTCTGACACAGACGATACAAAAGGAGTTTGTGTGTTTGTTCGTGCTCCTGCAGGCGAGGACGTCGGGGAATGATAGCAGCTCCTGCTATCAGCGGCGTTCAGCGTGCGGCTCAGCGATCCTATCACAGGCTGACGTTCTGGTCTGTTTGGTCAGTTGTCAGTCAAACCGACACTCAGAGGGAATCAGACAAATCGTACGGAGGCAGAGCGGCACAGTCTGTCGACGGCTGATAAAAAGAGATGGATGTATGACTGAGTGTGATTGGACTCCTCTCCGAGTCGATAGTTTCAGGGCTGGATGACGATAACTAATTACAGTTTGAAGAGAGAAAGATAGACGAGGGAAGATAGAGTGAAAAATAATTGGCAGCTCTCACAAATGTGTCGGTCTGTTCGGTCCTGCAGCCGTTTCCTTCAGTTCGTACAGCGGCTTTAAGTTACATACAGTTATATCAGGCTGAATCTCTCAGCTGTGGGCCAACGCTCAGTATTTAAAGTTCACCCCAAAAATCAAAATACACACTTTTTTTTAATAAGAGCAGCCTCCTTTAAATGAAACTTCTCTGCAGGCGTCGTTTCAGTCCGAACTCTCCATCTGATCATCATTTAATCACCGTAATCATCACAATAATAAATCCATTACAATCAAAACAACCTTATTTATGGCTCCTTCGAGCACCTTAAGTGAATAAATATGAGTAATGAACCCCCGGGGACAAGATCTCTGCAGTGATGACGGCTGACACAAACACTGCTGTCATTATTACTCTCTTTATCTGGCGTCTCCTCAGGTGTTGTTGTCTCGGGCTGCAAATGAGACGAACAGCTCAGAAGAGATTGATCGGTCCTGACGGAGGAGGAGACGGATCGATGGACCAGTTTATTTTGTGTGTTTTTTTTAATGTTTGCTGAAGATCAGAACTTCACACCCTCATTTCCTCTCAACATAAATTTGAATAATTAATTTAATTCAGTGTTCATAATTTGTGATTGAACTCATTATGTGGAGATCACGTCCTACTTATCTCATTACCGTCAGACTCAGTTTTTTAATTTCATTATCTGGAGATGTTTTTTAATCGACCGTTTATAACAAAGAGACGTGGAGCTCACAGGCTCGACTCCGCTGAAAACTGATCCAGCCTCAATAAACAAACGTGAACGTGAGATCTTATTTAGAAAGCAGTCAGCTGGAAGCCCAACAGCTGATTAATAAGCCAGTGATGTTGAGGCATGGATAAGAAGAAGATGTTAATCAGTCAGCTCTTCACATCAACAAAACAAACCCGGCTGCTCTCAGGTTCGGGTCCGGCTCTCACCGCTGGTCCCGGGTACGGGCTGACGTCGCAGCCTTCCCTCCACGACAGGTTGAGGCTCCGGATGAACTCCAGGTAGAAGGAGTGGCTGCTGTTCAGCATGGAGAAGCCCACGATGTTGGACTGATCGTCCACCACGTCATCCAGCCGGAGCAGAGGGAAGTCCTGGAAGAGGAGAGACGAAGAAGTCACATCTCTGGTGTGTTTTATGTGAAGTACAGTAGATAACAGGTTGTTAAAGATAAGCAGAGACAACGATGTGAGATGACAGCGAGGAGAAACTCCGAGACGAGCGAAGGATGAAAGGAGAGGAGGAGGAGGAGGAGGAGGAGGAGGACAGAAACAAACAGGCTGGATTCAGGTTGTCTTTTGCCGGCTGCATGACGTCAAGTTTAATTTCTACATTCAGCGCAGGCGAGCGGAGAGAAGAAAGGTTTGAAAGAAAGATGGACATCAAACGCGGGGGAATTTCAAACAGCTTCAAATAGTCCTTGAAGGCGCGTCGGTGTCACGCTGCGCTGCGGCTGAAACAAACCAGAATCAAGCCGCTGCTCGGCCCGCGGCGGGTTGTGTTGGCTCTCAGACTGATGCTGACAATCACACGTTTAGCTTAACTTCAGCTGTGAGGAGAAAACAGGCAGCTGTAATACAGACAGTAGAGACTGACCGAGGCCAGACGCTTCCCCTCCTGTCTGCTCCTCAGCTGAAGCTCTGAACACCACCGACTCCTCAGACATCTGGTTTCATTTGGGCCTGAGCACAAAGTTATTTTTGTTTTTACTCTAAAGGAATCACGCTTTTGACGGCTTTAACATGTTAAAAAACTCATGACACGCTGCACAAAATTCAAACGTGGTGGAAATGTACCTATTTTATGGGCGGGGCAAAATGTCTCGCTAGAAATGTCTTAGTTTCATTGGATATTTTACATTTTTGTCAGTTAGCATGTATTGTTCTGTAAAGTCCACCTACAGCTTCAACACACTGACCTCAGACTTTGTGAGGGGAATCTGAACACCTTTGTCATTGACAGCTATGAAAGCTTGAGTTTTCGTTGAAGACCTTTCTTTATATAAATGTCCGTGGACCTTTAAAAACAACATATTTTCCAGCTTATATCACAAGAAACAGATCCTCCATCGGCCTATTTTTCTGTGAGCTTTTGTATATTTTGTTATTTATCTCCTCTTCGCCGTCCTTTCTGTAATTACTCTTGTGGTGCGCTTGTTTTTCCTCTGATGATTATGTAAAATAGGTTTCTGTCTTCTGGTTAATGTTGCTTTTGTGCTTATGCTGTTGTTTTTTCCCCCCCTTGTGATTTGGGGAAAGAATAAAAAAAAGAGAAATCTGGCCGGTAGCTGGACGGACGGACTGTCATCATCATCATTTGGCTTCGTCTCCGGCCGAGTTAAAAATATTCTGGCACAGAATTTATCCAGTCTGCAGAAACAGAGTCTGCAGAGGGTGCGAGGCGGAGAGGAGGGTTAGTTTTTAATCACCGTCGAGTCCAAAACATCCCGGAAGTATTCAGACCCTGGAGCCCAGGTGAACCTGTGCGAGGCTCGTTTCTTTACTCCTGAATCTCTCCCACGTTTCCTCAGCGGCCTGTCGGCACGCCGCTGCTGCTGTTGTTCTTGTTGTTGTTGCCGGGGCGGTTGCCAGTTGCCAAATCAATTTCAGCTACAGCCAAGTACACTGTCAGACTGTGGGCCTGCCAGCCGTGACAAAGAGCTGTTGGCTGGAGGAGCTGGAGGCTGCTGAGGGAGGAAACACTGCGACAGTCTCCCCGAAGGACACCAGCGACTGCAGCAGCGTCCATTCAGAACTCCATTTAAAAAGCAGCAGATTTTCAGCAGCCGGTGCAGTCGGCTCGGCTCGGCTCGGCTCGGCTCAGCTCAGCTCAGCTCCGGTCCAGACCCAAAGAGCAATAAGGAAAGATTTAGATTCTCTCCTGCCATATTGAGCAGAACATGACCACCATATATCTTGATACAGTTATTGATCGGTGACTCACTGATTGATTCAGTCAGTCTGAAGTCTGGGTTCAGATTCTGAAACCGACATCCTGGTTCAGTCAGTCGGGTACCTCAGTGAAGTTGGACTCTGTACACAGTGGAAAGTAACTAAATACATTTACTCTATTACCGTGAATCCTCTGCTTCACTGCGTCTCAGAGGGATTTTCCAGTTTTTATCACATTGGCTCCTCAGATCGACACATCCTGTCCGTCAGGTGTTTTTAAGCCTCCAGCATGTTGAGACCTCGCGTGCAATATTACCTTTTATAACTTCTCAGTATAACTGTATAGACCACCTGTTATATTTAGGTTTTTGTATTGGAGCTTTCCTCAATGTATCTGTTTTTGTTCTCATCTTATAACTTTGTGCCACAGGAAGTTAGCATAAACAAATTAGCGAGCTGATTGATGAATGTAATATAGCTCTAATTATACATTAGGTGAGAAGCTCGATGGCAAGTATCATTAAAGTATCATAAAGTCACAATACAATAAAATATAAATATCACACTACGTCAACACACATTATAATACATCCACAAACATTTAACCTACGTCAGAGTACGATCATCTAAACACTTAAAAGGTTTGATATCTGAAGTTGGTTTGATCTCAGTCTGGCGTCCAGATGGCTTCACTCTGAAGGAAACGTGAGATCCTGAAGTCAGTGAGCTGAAATGTAATGAACTCGATCTAATGATCGGTTCGACCCTCGTTATAAACAGATTACGGGCCGACGTGGACGCCTGATCTTCTGTCTGGTTCAGTCTCAGTGCTGCGGAAACCAAAACTAGGAGCTAAAAGAGGCAAAAAAACTTTAAAAAACATTGATTATGCAGCTTTACGAGGTGGAGGTAGTCTGATATTTGAATGTGATTAACTGAAGAATCATCATCTCTGGCAGCCGCCACCTGTTCTGCTCTCCGTGGTCTCGTGTCCAGACGGCGGCGGTGAACTCTACGTAACGTCTGTCACCTGAAACCAGCTCGTCTTGTCACAGTCAGCAGAGCGTGTTTAATACAAAGTTAAAGGTAGGTCAGAGACGGCGCTGCAGGAATCATTTTGGTTCCTATCCAGGGTTCTCCTGGAGAGAACGGCGCTTTCGCCCTTGGTTTTGCGAGCGTGGCGTGAAGTGCCCTTGTGAACGGCTCCGTTAAAGCCGGCGACACGACGGTGTTTAGAGACGAGGCGGAGATCGAGACGAGTTATTATCCACGCAAAGTCTCTTCGCACAAGGGCACGACACCGGACAGCGAAATTATAATGATGACAAACGACGGCGAGGCCGGCGTGCATCTCTGATGAGAGGAGAGCGAGGAGAGAGAGGAGTTATGGGTAAAGAGGAGAGTTACTGCTGGAAGTGAGGAGGAAGAGAAACAGGTGAAAGTGTGACACCTGGAGGGTTTAAATTAAAGACGGGAGCCACAAACATCCTTAAAGGAGTAAAAAAGGTCGACTGCAAGAACAAACTAAGATGGTGAGAGCTGAAAACATGGTGGTGTGGAAGGAAGGACGAGAAGAAAAAGAAGGAGGAGATAAAAAAAAGTCTGGTGTTGGAGAAAAGAAAGGGGAGGAAGAGAGGATGGAAGGAAGGAGGAAGGAAAGGAAAAGAAGAGTGGATTTAGGGAAAGCAAAGGAGGAAGGAAAAGAGGAAAGAAAGAAAATGAGATGAGGAAGAGTTAGGAAAGGAAATGTGAACATCGGAGATGAAGACAGGATTTAGGAAGGCAAGGAAAGGAAAGGAAGGGAAAGGAAAGGACGATGGGACAGAAGAAAAGAGGAAATAAAGGCCTCCCTCCCTTTGTTTCCTCTTTTCTTCTGACCCATCGTCCTTTCCTTTGAGGGAAGGAGGATGTTGAAGAAAAGAGGTGTGGTATAGAAAAAAGGAAAGATGGAGAGGAGGAAAGGAGACGAGAGTAGAGGAGACAACAGAGTGAAGTACCTCTGGAGGAGAAGTCGAGTGTTTGCGTCTCTGTGAGGATGAATAGTAAGAGCAGAAGAAGAGCTGAGTGTGTGATGAAGAGCTCTTACCATGGTGGTGAGGATGTACTTGTAGAAGGCTGACGTCATCCCCAACTCGTTCGCCTGCAGGACACCACAGAAGAAGAAGAAGAAGAACAAACTAATGTCAGACAGGAAGTTCACATCCTCAAACTTTGTGTGAAGAAAGACGAGTCACCGTTTATTAAAAAGCGGGAACCATCTGCTGGGTAGTTTGTCCCAAACTGAGACAATGATGTTTCACCCTGACGGTCCGTGTCAGCGTTCTGCTTCTTTAATAACATGAAACAACCTTCAAACTGTGATTACGTCTCAGAGGAAACCTACAGGAAGTGTCAGCTGGAAGAGGCTCAGTTTGTTCTGATTGGACCATTTGAAGGTGAGAAGGCGTTAAATTTGGCTAAAACCCGAGCGGTTCTGCAGACGTCTGATTTCTAATCGCTGGCAGGTTAAACGGTTTATGTAACCCAGACGTCTATAAACTTTTTCATTATATTCAGCCGAGCTTCAACCTTGATGTCTTCACGTCTTTTCACCTGCAAATCTAAAACTGACGCTGACTCAGAGCAGCTCTCTGCTCGCCGACGCCTCCACGACGCGCCGACTCGTCCACCTGCTTCCTGACGCCTTCAGGGGACTTCTTACAAATGTTGGCACAAACGCTTTGTGTTTTTATACAAGTACGTTTTTGAATGCAGGACTTGTACTGAAGTATTTTATACTCTCATATCGATATTTTACTGAAAGGTAAAAAGTCTGAATACTCTTTAAATACAAGGCTGAAGCCTGAAGCTTAATCTGCATTAAATATTATATATTTCATAATAATGTCATGATTTCTACTGACGGTCTAGACTTCAGGTGAGGCGTGGCACCTCCACCATGTCGGGAACCTGTTGATTGATGCCCAGTCAGTAGATTAATAAGTAATAGTCACAGACCTGCTGATGTTTAATCTAAGTAGTTTTGGGGCTTTTATTTTGGAAGTGTGTCCTGACGTTGAATGCTCGGCGGTGTGGCCTTAAAGTAACATCAGGACATTTTTTAGGCGTTATTGCGATGTGTGATACGTAGCTCAGTATTTGTAAAATGTTCTCATAAATGTTCAGACTGTGCAACAAGATCCAAGACCACAATACTTTTGCCCTACTTTGATATTACAGCAATGTTTTAAAGATAAATCTGATAAATAATCAACAGTAATGTGGATATAATGAGTCAGTGGGTGAAGATTAGAAGAAGAAGTAGAACAGATGTGATGAGTTTGGGGATCAGAGTTCCCTTTTGTTTCCTCACACCAAGCCTTTCTCTTTAAACTGCAGCTTCAGACCGTCTGTACTCAGACTCAGACCGTCTGTACTCAGACTCAGACTGTCTGTACTCAGACTCAGACCGTCTGTACTCAGACTCAGACTGTCTGTACTCAGACTCAGACTGTCTGTACTCAGACTCAGACCGTCTGTACTCAGACTCAGACTATCTGTACTCAGACTCAGACTATCTGTACTCAGACTCAGACTATCTGTACTCAGACTCAGACCGTCTGTACTCAGACTCAGACTGTCTGTACTCAGACTCAGACTATCTGTACTCAGACTCAGACTATCTGTACTCAGACTGTCTGTACTCAGACTCAGACCGGCTGTACTCAGACTCAGACTGTCTGTACTCAGACTCAGACTATCTGTACTCAGACTCAGACCGTCTGTACTCAGACTCAGACTGTCTGTACTCAGACTCAGACTATCTGTACTCAGACTCAGACTATCTGTACTCAGACTCAGACCGTCTGTACTCAGACTCAGACTGTCTGTACTCAGACTCAGACTATCTGTACTCAGACTGTCTGTACTCAGACTCAGACAGACCAGCTCTCCCAGTACAATATGTTCAAAAGTCAAGCTGGGGTTTGAACTGGAAACCTCCCGGCTGAGATCTTCAGATGAATCCATTAACCTTCTGCACACTGTGAGCTTCACTCTGCTTCATTCTGCCTGCAGGAGCTACTGAGCGCTTTTTTTTATTTTGTATTCACAACTTCTCAGACCTCCAAGGTTACCGGGCACAGAGTGGAATTACAACCTGCCAAGAGCTGGTAGATTTAGTTTGGGGCGCTGTAACGTCTGTCGACATCGAGCGGCCAACTTTGGCAGGAAACCAAGCCAAACCTGAAGGTCCTGTTCTGCTCTGTAAACACCACCGAGGAAGAAACAGACAGAAACAGCTCAGGAAATAAAGACGTGTCAGACAGACAGACAGACAGACAGACAGACAGAGGAGCAGGAGGCTCAGAGGCTGTTTCATTTCCTCTGATGTTTGTTTTATTTCCAGCCAGGCGGAGCTCCTCCACCGTGACGGCTGTGACGTCTCTGTTAGGCAAAACTGGAGGAAGACAACTGTGTGTATTGTGTTTTCTTTTTGTTATAGCGTATGAAGCTCAAACGTCCTGACCTTCCTGAGGATGTGGTAGGAGATGGAGGCGTTGGCGTCGATGATGATGGTGGCCACCTTGTCGTCACGGATCTCCTTCAGCAGGGGGGTCGGGTCCAGGCTGTCGTCCAGCATCCGCACCGACAGCGTCTCCCTGGAGATGAGGAAGCGGTGGACCAGCTCCTCCAATCGCAGCAGGCCTGAGGGGCGGAGTCAGGGAATCAGGAAGTGTGAATCGGTTAAAAACACATAATCACATGTTTTTGTAACCACAGCTGACGTCAGAGCCGTTATCCTCCTTAAGTTACTGCCTTTGATTTATTGTTCAGGTATTAGAATAAAAAACATTCAGAGATCATTTAATAGTTCAAACACAGACGAGACATGTTTTAATATTTCCTGAGTAACTTTGAGAAGCTGCTGTTGCATCATCTCCGTTTTAACATTCAGAGCCGCTCGTCCGTCTCCTTTCCTCGTCCGTCCGTGACAGAAGCAGCAGGCGCACCTCGACTAATCGCCGCCATAAAACGTTCATCACGCCGCCGCCGCTGAGTTTAACTGTCTGACAGCAGCGTTCACGACAACAATACGGGCCTGTTAAACAGTCAGCAGGACGAGGACACGACTAAAGACCGAGAGAGCGTCTGCAGGAGGAAGCAAAGGAACTGATCATCATTTAAATCTGCAGCCTTTCACAGCGACTGAGTTAAGCTTTAACATGTGAATCTGCTCCTTTGTTGCCTGTAAACAACTAAGTTCAACTAAAAAGAAACCAGAATAAAAAGCAAAACTTGTATCATGTGGACTCCATATGATTCAATATATATTTTTTAACATGCTACATTATATTTTCCAGTATATGTTTCTATATATTTGCTCTCTATGAGCAGCTTGAAGCCAGAGAGAGAGAACGTGAGCGAACACTGCAGCATGAAAATCTGCTCGATGTGAACAAACTCAACTGTCCCCAGAACAGCAACATTCATCCACTCAGCACTTCTTCAGGTATCACTGAGCGGCTGAACATCCACAGGCGAGCAGATAAACACGAGACGCTTCAGTTCAGCTCGTAAAGTAAGCAGAGAGGAAGAAACCACCGAACAGCAGAAATGAGGACTCACACTCTGCCTTGGCGCAGATGAGGCTGGTCGTCGGGTAGCCGAAGGAGCGCAGGATGGAGCCGATGGCGAGGCTCAGGTCCTCGTTACTCGGGTAAAGAGTCACCGAGGCGAAGCGGAGGTACGGCAGCTTCGGGGTTTCCTCCGGACCGATCTTCACGTGAGGGATCTGAGGGAAACAGGAAGAAGACGCATGAGCTTTTATCATCCTCCATGTGTTTTCATTATGAACTGCACTCATGGCCTGTTAATGTCTTTAATTGTCTTAGATTGTTTTTATTCTCTCTGCTTGAAGGATTTCCTCCTCCGGGACAATAACCATCTGAAGTCAACTGAGGAAAGACAGGAAGTATTGAAGAAGAGCAGGAATGAGAGGTGATGACATCAAGGGAACAAATATTCTTTTTAAAAAGAAATCATCAAACCGTGCAGGCTTCAGATAAAAAGAAATGAAAGCTTTAATCAGAATCTGACGCGCGCTGATAATCGAGTCTTTGTTCGGTTTCAAAAGGAAACTGTGAGAACGGAACAAAGCGTCGATCATCAGCGATATGTTCACCTCCACTCACACCACATGTTCATATCAAAGGATTCACTGACAACAGGAAGAAACATCCAGCAGATGCAGAAGTTCAACCACTGATGAAGAAACAGAACGGTTCATGCAGAGTCCAGATCAAAAGGGTTCATCCTCTGAGGAGACTGAAAGTGTTCAGAACATCTCTCAGCTGACTGTTCATCAGATCCGTCGGTGGCGCTGGTGAAGGTCAGGGGTCAAACCATGAACCCAGATCTATTATTCATTTTGTTTTGTAGCTGTGACAACATCTCTTCCTGACTGTAACTGAGGCTTCATCTGAACTCACCAAACTATCTCTGGTTCTTGAAACCGGTCAAGATTCTCTGAGACTTGGTATCATCTGGTATCAGGACCAGCAGAACCATATTAATAAAGGATGTAGCGTCAACGAGGGCGCAATCCACGATGTTCCCACGACCTGCAGGATATTTCTGGTTGCAGCTTGGAACCAAATTTTCAGGTTCTGAAACAATTTATTTCTGAACAGTTCAAAACTAGATGTAAGATCAGGAACAGAACCGATTCCATGTGGGTGGAAAATGGCCCGGGACTGAGGAACGAGTCCGGGAAGTTCAGGAAACATGGATCGTTATCTGCCTTTGGACTGGAGGAACCTGTGTAGAGTTAAGACACCTGCCCAGAACCCAATGAGTTCCTTATTCAGTTCAGGTTCGGGCCAATTTTTTTTGTGAACAGACCAGAACAACACTGTGAGGATCTTCTGTTGTCACGTCCTCTCCCTCCTCCTTCCCCTCTGTGACGGCTGGTTTTGATTTTGGCCAATCAGAACAACTTTGAACACTTTTCTCCTGAAAAAGCTGAACAACACTTTGCACAAACTACTTCTTGCTCTAGCGTACCACAGCCCGCGGGCCTCTCTGGGGTTACCACTTTAATAAACTTCAACACATTTAGTTTTGTTGAGGCCGAAGGTAAATAAAAAGTATTTTATTTTGAATTATTATGATTAATTATTGTTTGAAAATGTTCACATACAGCAGAGACTGTAATCCTGAACTCAGCTGACTGAGTCAAACCAAATAGAAATCTCTGAGGTAAAAAAAAATGAACGGCCACTTGAGGCTGCCTCCAACCCCCCTGAGGCCTCACGCTGGATTTTAAGTTATATTAAGGCTTAAAGTTATACATAATTAAGGGCGGGGCAGCTTTGAGTGCCAGCTCGCTGCTGTCAGCGACCAGACTTCAATCAGCTCGACTCAGCTGCTCTTCTGTCTGAGAGGAGTCACGACCACACCGAGCTTCACATGTTCACCATCTGAATCTAACTTCTCTCAGTTTACTGCTGTTGCTCCGCACACACGTGGAAAAAGCACCAAAAATGGATTCAGCCAAATGAACAAGTCGTTGCACCTGAAACAGTCTGAGAGCTTTTTTTCATTAATATCAGAGACATTTTTTAAAGCTGCTTGGTTTCACTTTAAACTCCAGAGAGCAGAGATCCTGTGACGGACAGCGTCTGTGTTTAAACTGAAAAATTAAAGACAAAATTGAAAAATTAATCAGATGAGCGCTGAATGAAGAATCAGGTCAGAGGCCAAATGTCCTGTGTGATCCTCCGCTCAGTGGTTTAACCCCCCACGCACACCTGCAGAGGTTTAAAACGGTAAACTGTAATTAGCTCAGCTGGGCTTCACTCTGATCTCAGAGCTTATTTCAAATCCGAGCACAGAATCCAATAAAATGAGACCTGTCAGGCAAAGGAGAGGAGATCAGGACGGTTCGAGGCTTAAAGGAGACGGACTGAGGACGCAGGAGGACGGTGAGACACGTTAAAGCCTTTAAAGAGCTGCTGGAGACTTTATCTCACACAAATCCACCTCAACACATTCAAGTCACACCTTCTGAATCAGTTAATCCCAGTAATGTTATTTATCTTAATAACATCCACGGACAGTGTAATTCATCTTTTAATCCCCAACGTACAGTTGAAACCAGCGGCAGTACAGTCGGTCTGACATGAGCTTTAAAATGTGAATAGTTTGTAAAACAGGTTGAATTTATTTGTGTTGCACCGACAGAAAATATATTCAGTTTTGTAATATTAGTGTTTAACAATATATTCTTGGTAAACTCGCCTGCCTTGTGTCTTTGTGGGTGTGGTAAACATTTCCATGGTCTATCTCTGATTGGTTTCGACATCACGGCTCATAATCAACATCATACGTAACATTTACAGTGTAACAGTACCGACACCGAGCCAGACGTGACTCACCTCCTTCTCCCCACAGATGTGACTGATGGTGGACCCGGAGGCGGGGCTGGAGGCGGGGCCGATCACGGAGACCACGCCCTTCGGCAGGATCTGACACACTGCGAGAGGAAAAACACAAGTTAAACTGAAACATCCAGCGGTTACAGATAAATACGATCAGTCCGTGTTTCCTCTGCACCGCGGTCAGCAGCTCGTCCGGACGGACCGTAGCTGACGATCATTTGGTGTGTTATTATAATTTATTGGTAACTTTGTTTATTCATTTAATTGAGAATGTAAAAAACATTCATTAAAATTCTGTCTCTTTTATTTTCCTTGATAAATTAAAATTTAAATGAAATTGAAAAGAAATGAATAAATAAGAAGGGAAATCAGTCGAGCTGCTGAATTTATAATTTGAATATTTTTTAAAAACCCTCAGAAGACGCTCCAACAACAACGAGTCAGAACTTGAACGCTCCTGAAAAAAACCAAAGCTTCCTGTTTGGCGCTGACTGACGACATGTTTCTTCTGTTAATAAATCGTTCTGGTTTCCATTTTCGAGTCTTTCTGCAGGAACGTTAAAGCTTCAACTCATGAAGAGCTTCAGAACGGAACAAGAGGTCCGATCTGTTTTTTGAGTTTGAAATAACTTTATTTCTCTGATCAGGTTTAAAGAACCGTCTGCTCATTGATCTGATTGTTTCTGCATCAACATGATCAATATGGATTTTTCATTATCGTACTGTGGTTTTGTGTGTTTGTCGTTTGTCCTGCACAATTTGTGTCTTCCTGAGCTTCCTCTCAATTTACAGTGTGTGTGTGTCTGTGTGTGTGTGTGTGTGTGTGTGTGTGTGTGTGTGTGCATGCTCTGACAGAAAACACTAACTGTCTCTCTATCGGGGAAGTCTGTCTTTGTGCTGCCGGCGGTTCATAATCGATAAACATCCACAGCAGGCGCTCGTGGCAGAATGCTGCGAGCTCTCCGGTCACGATGACCTCCGCTTCACACCGACGCTACACCCTCTGAATCTGTAAAACAACCTCCATCGTCCGTCCGTCCTGCTGTCTGTTGTGTGTGTGTCTGCCTCCGTCATGTTTCAGCACAAAATCATCAGCGTGGAACAACCGGTCACCAGAGAGCACGACTGATCAGTTTACAGAGAGCGAGAGCGTTTTGAATCAGATCACCTCAGAAACAGTACAAAACAGTTTAAAATGATCCTGAATTAACTGATCTGTGTATGTGAGGATGGCTGGAAAATACTACAATCAATCAATAAATCCCTCGGTGGTGATGGATTCACGGTTAAATTCAGGCTCGGTCTGTGAAATTCTTTCATTTTTTTCTCACTGCATGAAGCCTCTTTGTTAGAAACTTCTGTCGCGGGTTGAATCGTCCCCGTTCAGGAAGTGACCTTCAGATTGGGTCTTGAATTTCAAAGCGGTCTCACTTGTAATATTCATGTCTATTCTCCTCGATCGATAACCTCAATAAATGTTTCAGCGTCAGACCTCCAAGTCTCGGAGGTCACAAACAGGTTCCCGAGACAAAAAGGCTTTTATTTTGCCTCGTCAGTCCTCAGTCAAGTGTGCTGAATGTGATTTAGTCTCATGCAGACCTTGTAGTAACTAGACGGGTCATCTGTCTAAATCTCCAACCTGTTTTGCTTTTGTAACTCACTTCTGTGACATGAAGCTGTCAACTGACACCTCATTTGACCCGATATGAGCTTCTATGCACTTCAGACCGTTGTCTTTGAAAGGAGATCAGAACTATGAACGTACTCCTAATATGACTTGGAGAGGTGCTCCAGGATCATTTTTCATTCATTTTCAGGTACTTTTAAGCACCTTTAACTTGAACCTCTCTGTTAAACAGGTGTGATATTTAAAGTGAAGGCTCACCGAGTGCTGAAGAACCTTTTGCACCTGATTCACTATTGACCTGCCTCGTTTAATAAAGGTTGGTGCTTTAATGCTCTGCTCTGCCTCCTCACACAGAGCTCTTACTGAGGTTTACCGTCGCTGAACATGTCAGCCTGAAGAAACACTTTCAGCCAGACCAAGAAGATGCAGAAGATGCAGAAGAAGAAGAAGAAGAAGAAGAAGAAGAAGAAGAAGAAGAAGAAGAAGAAGAAGAAGAAGAAGAAGAAGAAGAAGGAGAGGACGGGGACCTACTGGTGTCGGTGGTGTCGTACTGGGAGTCCTTCTGCAGCTCGTAGACGTCCACCTCCACCCTCGCCTGGGAGGAGCCCTCCATCAGACTGTTGATGTTCTCCCTCGCCAGAGCCAGCGCCAGACGCTCGCCACGACCACACACTGACTGGTCATCCAAAATGGCCGCTGAAGGGAGAAAGGTTGAGAGATGAGGATACAGCCGAGGTTGACCTCAGATGGACTCTGTGAACCTGGACTATGAGATTGGAGTTAATAAATGGAAACTGTTTTCATATTTGTCCTGTCAGACGTCTATTTTTGTTGTTGGAGAAACTTTTCTCTGCATTAGCATTTTGTGTTTGGCTGAGGAGATGTCGCCCTGCAGCTACAACACTTTGACAGCCAGCAGGCTATTTATACACAACTCCTCATCCCAGTGACAGGATTTCCAGACCGCACACTAACACGCGTGACAACCGTTTCATTGTTTTGACTGTATTTTTTGGACAAAAGAAGAGTATTCAGGATCCTGTTACTGGAAGACAAGTGAACAAAAAGAGGACTGAAGACATGCTGTTAGCGATACATAATGAGATATTAAAGTCCTGATCACAAATCTCAAGATAAGAGATAATTACAAGACTTTCATCAGCTCTAAAATTAACCAGAGAAGACACCAGCGGACTAATCAGACGTATTTTCAGTCATCAGTTGTGGAAAGTAACTGTACTTGAGTGACATTTTGAGAGTTTACAAAATTCAACACGTTGTTAGAGATTTAATCTAATCTAGTGTTTCCAAACCTTCTCTGGCTTTTTGTCTCCTCGTCATATTTTAGACGTTAGAAATTCCACCAAAAAGGCATTTTCCCTCAAAACCACTCAGATATTTTCATTTCAATAAGCACTCGAGCCTCGAGGAGGCTACATTTTTGAATATTTCACAAAATAAGCAAAGACAGAGATGAAAACATGAACAGGAATTTGTGTGAAAATTTGTGTGACTTTACTTCATGAGCGTAACGTTACAGAGAGGAGAGAGAGAACCAGAACCAGAACCAGAACTGCTGATAAAACTCTATCTGACGTGACTCAGACACAAACGTTGACAGACCGGGCGATGTTTTAAAGTTTTCTTCGCTTTATGTTTCGTCTCGTTTCCGACTTCCTTCCCTCCGACTCGCTCCTGGAAGTTATAGCGACAGGCTAACCTTGAGGTAACGTGTGGATTTCTCTGGTTTAAACATCATTCAAAACATCTGGATTATGTAAGTAAACAACATACAGAACAAAGGTCCAGCATTTTCATGCTTCCATAACGATCATTAAATTACTGTATACCTTAAACAATCTTCTGTTGGATTTTTTGCTGGAAGTTTTGCTGAAACTGCGTCTCTACTTTGACTTAAGTTGGATTTTGGATGCAGGATGAAGTATTTTACGTGGTTGAAGTGGTATTTTTAACCAATGAAAGGATCTGAGTGTGTTTCCCCCAGGCTGGAGGTTTGTGAGCGTTGAATCAGGAGAGTGGTGCATCTCTGCTGCACTGTTCTGTCATTTAAAGTGCACCAGGTGTGAATAGAAAAGGTGAGATCAGATTTGTATTAATCCACACACACTGACTTCTATTACAGGTGACGTACCAACATGGATTCGATGCCTCGTCCTTTAAACAGGAAGCGGAGCGTTCGCCGCAGCTGCAGCAACTAAAAGCGACTCGTCATCGTTTCTATTTCCTCACACTAGAAGCAGCGACGGGCGAGTACCTGGTGGCTGTACAGTAACACCTGCCATGTTTATTTCTGTCGACACCTCCCCGCTGACTCGCCTGCTTTGAATACTGAGCACGCTGGAAAACATGCAATCGGAGAGCATGCAGAATGCAAACGAGGAGAAGCAGATGGAGACGCAGGCAGAGCAGTCAGGTAGTTTATTACATGAAAAGTGCATCGAGAGGAAGATCACATTTTAATACCAGCAGGTAAATAATGTCTGCTGCTGCAGCCTGATCTGAGAGACGGATGAGATGGTTTAAATGCAGAAGAAAGAAAGAAAGATTTCCAGGACTTGATTACGAGCATTTACATGGATTTCTTTATAGTGTAATTAATCCGTCCTCACGTCCCTGTGTGAGCGGACACTGAGCTGTAACGCCGCAGAGCAAAGACGCCCAACAACAAGACGAGGAATCAAAGTGAATACGTTGCTGAGGCTCAGTAACAAGCAGAGCGAGTGCTGCTGCTGCTGCTGCTGCTGCTGCTGCCGCTGCTGCCGGGTTTGTTCTGGATTTGATTTGTGTTTCTTAAATAATTAACGCCTCTTGAGGCGGAGTACGAGGCGATTTATCGTGTCCTTCCTCAAAAGGACTGTTGTGGGTTTTGCAGTTTAGGAAAACACAAAGAGAGGCAGACGGTTCCTGTGGAGTTATCTGCTGCTCTGTGAATCGTCTCCTCAGGAATAAAACTGCAGAGAGGATAAAGACATAAAGACGTGATGTCTGAGGGTTTGTGTTTCAGACCTCCATGACACTCACAGCGTTTTCTGTCGGTGCAACCGTGAGGATTATATTCATAAACGACTAAATGGTTTTAGCATATATGTTTTTGAAGCTAGATTGTGTTCACTGGAAACGTTTTGTCCAGATAAGGGATGAGAGGTTGTAGGGTGGAGGATGTGCTGTGCTCCAGGAATACTTTGATATTTTTAGGTAATAAACGTATTTGCTCTCTGGCTGAGGGTCAGATCCAGGAGAGAGAAGATCCTGAGGGGCAACAGAGCTCCAAAACAAGGGGTAGGGCAAAAATTGGAAATGGGATTTAGCCCAATATTTAATAAAGTCATTTATCTATAAGTTCACATCTTATAGACTGAAGAGTGGAGCAGATGTCTGAATGATGGTTTGGAGTCAGTACTACAGAAATAATCAATGTTTCACCTCCAGCCATGATTTGTTTTTATATTTTCGTTCTGTGAGTTTCTTTTCTTTGCAGAATCAGAACATTACGGCCCGGTCTCCAGGACATAATGTGAGCAGGTAAAGTTTCTGCAAACCACAGATACGTCTGAGGTCGACATTTGTACCAAACGTGTCATATCGCGTTCACATTATATGATTATTAGCCGACTTTCACATCAGGACAGCCGGCCGCAGTTTGAGTCACACCACTGGGTATTTTGAAGGACACCTGCAGACGTTTCCAGATGTTGGCGACCAAAAACCGTCAATTTTTCACAGGAAGTCAGGAGAAAAAGAAAATTCTTATCTTAACTTATATGTGGTTATGCAGAAATATACTCTGCTAACATTCATTCTGGTGATCGGGTTGCTTTTCTCTGCAGAATCAAAAAATTAAGCGCACTTAATAAAATATAAACTGACATCTGTTAGTGTTTTAACTTCACACTCAACATGGTGATGTCTCAAAACTGAGAGAAGCTGAACTTTAAATTTAACTGTTGGATAAATTAAAAAAAACAAAAAGAAGATTATTTCTTTTAGTTGAGGAAAATCAGGAAATGTGATCTGAAAATATAAAACTCAAACAGCCTGTTAAATTCACTTTGTCGTATCGATAAGAGACGATGTTTGTTGGAGCCTGAAGAGACGGAGAGGTCGGTGTCTTCCCAGAATGCCCGGCGCTCAGAGAGAGAGAGGAGGGGAGGATGAAGATGAGAGCGGAGATAAAGAGTCTTCTTCAGCAGTGTTCAGACATTATCTGTGTTTACTGCGACCACACACACACAGACACACACACACACACACCCTCACACACACACACACACACACACAGGAGATGAAGAGCAGTGATATCAGCGGGTCAAACACTTGAACTCTGTCCTGAAATGTTTCCTCTGGTCTCTGTAATGTGAGCAGCTGTGAGCGGCCATCTTTGTTGTTAGCTGCTCACAGAACTGAAACTGTTTAAATAAACTCGTGTTCGCGTCAGTTAATACAAATTAAATGTTTTTCTTTTCATCCTCACGTCCTCCTGCTCTGTTTCTGCTTGTGTTAAACTCTGTTTTCTTGCTCTCCGTGACAGCCTGTTCACCCACTCGCAGCTGTAAAAAACAAATTTCTAGATCAAATTATGCCGTTTCATTTTTTTACTCCGGCGCCGAGACGCCCGCCCCTCGTTCTGCCCGTCGGAGCAGAAACGTCACCTCGTGTTTATGTATTTAAGAGGAGCGTTTTGTTATCTGAGACACGACGATAAAGCTGCTTTTATGGAGGCGGACGGAGGTTTCACTTCACCCCTGGAGGCGGTGAGAACTTCACACAAAAAATTGACTAACAGGTTTTCTTGTCACTTCCACCTCTGAGCTTCATGCGTTTGACATTCTTTGATATAAGTGTGGAAGCGTGGACTCTGGGGGCCGCAGGTAGGTCGACAGATTCAACGAGACAAGACAAAACCGAGTAAAAAAACAACAACTCGCTCCGTCGGCCCGGGGCACCAATCACAGCGCTGCAACCCTCTGGTGGGCGGCTGTCCTTCCAGAGGCAAACGAGACTCCTGAGTGCACACGGTGTTCACACTGCGTCCATGTTTGAGTGGATAGATTGGTGTTTTTTAAGAAAACTGCTCCCTGCAGAGTTCAGCTTCTCCTGCAGGTAAAAGTGAGAGCTCAGACACATCCCAGTCCTCTCGTCTGAAGAAGGTTTAGACTTTCACATGAAATCTGGATCATTTTAGATATTTTAAGGATCTGTCCTAAAATATCTCACCACATATCGGACGCTTTGCAGACATTTGGTTCAGACAGTCGTCTTTCCCTCTGGATCAAATGCAATCCAGAGAAAAGGCATACATTCAGCATCATCAGATCATAACCCGACCACAGAAAACAGACAGAAGTCACCGCCATCTGTAGTTGTTGTATATATTTTCTATTGTTTCCACAGTTTAAAGGGGAAGTGATGACACATTTTTATGTTTTTAGCAACTTAAAACTACTGACTGTATCTCTGTGGTTCCCTCCTGGATATTTACCTTCCGGCTGGTTCATTTAATCACATGTTCTGATTAATTATCTGCAGGTGTGTGTTTTAAACGGAGCTTCAGGTCAGGTGAGATGATCCAGTTTCCAGTGCTGATGTGTCCCAAACTAAAACAAGCATTCATACAGTCTGAATATGAGACGAGAGTCGCAGCCTGCAGTCGTCGTTTGAGCCGTTTAGCAGAGACACTTTGTTAAAGTGGAGCCGCCGGCTGTTTGTTAAACGTTCCTTCAGATTAAAGCTTCGGGCCGACGCAGGAGTTGTTTACTTCTCGTTTCTCTGCTTCTTTTCTGACTGTTTCTTCTCCTCCATCACTGCTTCTGACCTTTAATATGCAGCTGGTGGCTTCAACAGGCTCTCAGGTCAGACAAAGTTTCATCCACTAAACGCATGAAATGTATATTCACTTTTGGTTTTCCTCCAGAATGAGACGTTTGCCTTTTCAAATAAGTTCTGACACCTTCACTTATTAAATGACTTTCGCCCTAAATTCTGAAAAATGAACTTTGAGCTAATTTTTAAAGGATTAACGTTGGAGCCGTCCTGCGGTGACAAACTACCTTTGCTTCTCTGTAGTTTGAGATATTTATTGATGAAGTTGAGTTAATGAATCCTTCAGAGTGACTGATGGCTCAGGTTGAAACCAGCCTGGCGGTTTCCAGCTGCAGCTGAAGGACACCGACGCTGCTGAAATGTTAAAATCCTTCACTACAATATTTATGCTCTCCACTTGATTTTTTAATCCTGCCGGAGGAGGAAATGTCTGATGAAGATTTATTTCAGCCTCTTTTCATTTTCAACACCATAAGTCACCACTTTGCATCAGTGCAGGGGGTGGACACAATAACACGAACAGCCGCGCAGTGTGACGCAATCCTCAACACTTGGCTCCTGGAGCAAACCTGTACGACACCGCAACCGGGTGAGAAATGAACCACCAGCGAGATGTTCACAAGGGAAAAAACAAGTTTGATGCACCGATGTAATAAAAGAGCTCGAACCAGACATCAGAAGAAAAGAGACAAAAAGTTTACTCACTGCAAAAAAGTTGTAAAAACTCATTTTCAAGGCAACTGTCACTAAAACTGAAACTGCCCCTGAAACTTCGGTCTTTGTCCCCAGAGGCTAAATCGTCGTCAGATTATAGCCGACGAGTTCGGACACTGCAGGGTCACTACTGGCTGTTGACTCTTGAATCTAAGACGGATATACAGTCCTTCAGACTTTACATCTTTGTGTGAATCAACACTTCTTGTTTCTGCTCTGCTATCAGCGTCTCTGAACACTAATTGTCGTTCCACAGGAAGTTATTGACGGCCGGAGACCTGCAACATAAACGCAGAGCTGCTCTAATTACAGTCGGATCTGATCTGGGTCGTTTCTCAGCGTGACAGCGATGAATCTGCTCGTTAAACGTATGTGATTGATAATTAGAGCTGACTCATTCTTGTTGTGTGATTTGATTGCTGCTCGTGTGAAGTGTTGGTTGTGATTGCAATCTTTGGAGGGTTTGTTTCCGAGGAGAAGACGAAGGGCTGAAAGTTGTCTGAGGACACCGACTGGACAGATTTCTTGCTTTTATAAGTCAGTTTTATTTATATACCGCCAACGCACAACAGACGTTCTCGTGACACTTTTTAACTCGATTCATCGGCTCGTACAAGTTTTTTGTTCCTTGGTTTCAAAATGTGTTCGGTGTTCGTTATTATGAGGGGTGAAGAGAAATTGTGGTGTCTAAGATGGTGCAAAACTAGAGATTATGTTTGCACCAGCAAGTCCTAATCAAGACCAACAAGCCCCATCAACACCAGTAAGTCCCAAGTCAAATCCGGTATAAAACCTCACCAGTACCCAATGAAGTTCTAAGTCCAGATCAGCAAGTCCCAAGTTAAGACCATAGATTCAGTCATATACGCGGCGTCCCACAATTTCTGTACGTACATGAACACCGTCGATGACGACTGGTGATGTGTGAGGGTGTTGAAGGGTCGTCACATTTCATGACTCTGTTCTGATGGTAAAAACTGGAAACAGGATCTGGACCTGTAACTCTGTTTTTCTTTCCCATGATGCATCACGTGGCTGTTTAGGGGCTCAGAAAGTCCGTTACTCCGTGTTGATGATGAGCAGTTACCTCACAGACGGTTGGTGGTGGAAATGCTGTTGCATCCACATAAAATAAAGAACAGAGAGACGTGTGGAGGTATTTTCATCTTTTGCACCTGCAGGCGTCTTATCAGCGTGAGTTTGTCTGTGATGATTGTCTGATGTTTGGTAAGCTGCCACAGCAGCAGGTAAATCTGCCCGACACTATTCACCACTGAACATCTTGTACCTGCATTTCCCCGCCGTGACCTGAGTCCTTGAATACAAAAAAAAACACTTTATGCAGTCCCCTTTTTTAACTTTCTCTGCGACTGAATCATGAACCTTGTAAATTTGGTTTGAGCCGAGTGTGTTGGAGTGGAACTAAATCAGATTTTCCACCACCTGAAGAGAGAAACGCAGCTGAAAGGAAACATTCATGCACCTGAACACAGTCGAAAAAAAGGATTTTGGGCTGAATTTGAACACACACACACACCTTTCCAGAATCCTCCTGTCAAGTTTACATACAGAACTCCCTTGAGAAAAACGTAGATTTAAGAACAGTTACCACTGATGTAATACAGATGAACAACTAAATCTTTCATAATCGCGTTTGATAATACACTGTAAAAATGATAAAATCTCTCCACTCTTATAAATAAGTCAGATTTTATTCAAACTGCTGAACAACATATTTAAACTTGGTCAAGTAATTCTTCTGTTTTGTTGAATCTGATTTTATTCTTCAACCTGCGAGGAAGAAGAAATATTGTAAGAATGTGTAGAGGACGTGTTAACAGAGAAACGTAAATGCATTTCAGTGCACACCTTAAGATCAACAGGTGCGCTGGAGAAGACCGAAGGCCGACAAATCAGGAAAAAGACTCCTGACATGTCCACTTCAGTTGTAATTAAGTTTAATGACAACGTTTGGTACTTAGGCCTTCATCAGGTGATGGTTATCAAGATAACCTGATGAAGGTCTAAGTACCGAAACGTTGTTGTCATTAAACTTAATTACAACTGAAGTGGACATGTCAGGAGTCTTTTCCAGAAGAAATTAATTAGAAATGTTAAGTTGAGGTGTTTGATTTCCCAATCCTTTCTGTCCTTTATATGAAAATTATAGAAAATGTGTTTTATCTCATTTTTTTTAATTAATACACAAAATGTGTCCCCCATGATGTTGAAATTAACCGACCAGAACAAATTTCCGTATCGTTCCTCGATGCCGCCGTCAGAACTGAATGTATCCTCACCAGAGCACCAACTGTGGATCAATCCGGCACTAGAAATAGTTCCCGACAGAAGCACAATGATTTCCTACTTGATGAAACTACAGTGAGGAACTTGTTTTGGTAATTTAATACATTTTTGAGACTGAATTACTGAATGAAACATGTTTGTAGGCTGAGAGCAAAAACAGGAAGTCAGGACGTATTGAGGACGGACTAACACTGGGAAGAAAACACAGAATAAAAACAGCCTTTTCCCTTCATGACGGGGTAAAAGGCTTCAAATTGAACTCCTTAAATATTTACAGAACCGGTTCTGTCTCTGTGATCATCCCTCTCTCCTCCAGAACCTCGTCTGTGAGGCTGAACTCTGACTTCTGTTATTTTCACTGTATTGGACATGAAGCGGCGTGTTTGTGTCAGATGTAAGTGTGTGTGTGTGTGTGTGTGTGGATCAGTCAGCTGGTACTAATGGAGCAGTGAGAGGTGAGCCATTACACATGGCCAGGCGACCCGGTTGCCATGGCAGCCTGCATATAAGTGCCCGACGGTTTTGCCGAAGCCCCGCGTGATAAAAGCGCCGGGGATTTGAAGTCGGGGCCATCGGGGCCGAGAGAGGAACATGAAACGAAGCCTTATCTGCTGCGAGGAGAGAGCTGAACTTTTCCTTCCAATGTTAAGTCTCGGCTCTCATTGGAGTTAATCTTCCTCTGCGGGCCCGATGAGGACAGGAAGTGAGAGGTGCTGATAGCAGAGCGGCGCTCGGGACCCAGCGAGCAAACGTGAAGGGAAGCCACGCTCCCGATCCAGTTTCTGCAGAGTTTATTTGAGCCTACAAATGATCCAATGTGGGACGGAAACAGCATGAGGAGCGAAGAAGAAGAAATGGAAACGCAGAGCGAGCGAGCGAGCGAGCGGCGGAGACAAAGGGAAACCTCGAGGGGCTCGTAAAACGGCAAACAAAGCAAAGAGATAGTGTGAGAGGAAGCAAGATGGCAAACAGAGACAGCGGTGGGAGGTGGAACAAAACGACGAGGAAACTCAGGAGGAGAGCGACACAAACACCAGAACACGAGGAGTAACGAGCGCTTTAAATAGAGGAAGAGTGTTTTTATCTGTTAACACGTTCTAACAGGAGGATCAACACAGAGGGGCTGTTTATATCCACTGACACAGAGAGGATTCTGGGTAAATACTGTATGACACTGTAGCTGGAGGTGGAGGGCCTCATTTATTCTTCTAATGACGGTTTAACAGAGAATTCAACGATATATCGAATGAATCCCCGAGACCAACAAGTCCCATCAGGTCCCAACAAGACCAACAAGACCAACAAGTCCCATCAGGTCCCAACAAGACCAACAAGTCCCATCAGGTCCCAACAAGACCAACAAGACCAACAAGTCCCATCAGGTCCCAACAAGACCAACAAGTCCCATCAGGTCCCAACAAGTCCCATCAGGTCCCAACAAGACCAACAAGTCCCATCAGGTCCCAACAAGACCAACAAGTCCCATCAGGTCCCAACAAGACCAACAAGTCCCATCAAGTCCCATCAAGACCAACAAGTCCCATCAGGTCCCAACAAGACCAACAAGTCCCATCAGGTCCCAACAAGACCAACAAGTCCCATCAAGACCAACAAGTCCCAACAAGACCAACAAGTCCCAACAAGTCCCATCAGGTCCCAACAAGACCAACAAGTCCCATCAAGTCCCATCAAGACCAACAAGTCCCAACAAGACCAACAAGTCCCATCAAGACCAACAAGTCCCAACAAGACCCATCAAGACCAACAAGTCCCAACAAGACCAACAAGTCCCCATCAAGACCAACAAGTCCCCATCAAGACCTACAAGTCACAAGTCAAGACCAGAAAGTCACAAGTAAAGTCCCAAAAGAACAACAAGTCCCAACAAGTCCCATCAAGTCCAGTAAGTCCCAAGTCAAGACCAACAAGTCCCCATCAAGACTATCAAGTCCCAAGTTAAAACCATCAAGTCCCAAAAGTTCAAATCAAGACCAACAAGTACCAAGACTCGAGCGAGGACAAACAAGTCCCAATCACTCCCCGAGTCAACACTAACAAGTCTCAAACTAGTCCCAAGTCATGATCAATCAATGCAAGTCCATCTTCAATTCCCAGTTCATAATCAACAAGTCAAGTTCCAAGTGAGGACCAACAACAACACGTTGCTGCTGTCATCAGTTTGCATTGAAAGCAGAAGGTTTGTTTACAATATGACAAGATTTTAAAAACTTCTGAGACACAATGATGCACAAGACAAGCATAAGACTCAATCCACATAAAGAAAACTGATCCCAAAGCCCCCAAAATATTAAGCGATACTGTCTCTGTGAATGTTAGACATTAAAAAGCCAGGCTCTTAGCTACACAACACGTGGCAACTGCACACAAGTGTTGTGAGATGAAATTATTAGAATTAAGGACGGAAGAGATGGAGAGGCAGAGTGAGTGAGGTGGAGTTATTACAGGAGTTACTATAAAACATGAATCTGTGTCTTCATGATCTTTTCATGACTTGTGGTTGTGAAAAGACGTCTGCACTGTCTGACCGGTTCTGTTGTCTGAAGCATGAGAATGCAAACGATTGTGAATGTGTGCAGTGTTTCTGTCTTTAGACTCAAACGGCGACTCTAGACTCTTAAAGTTTTAGGTATTAGCTACACCAGTTGTTACTGCAGACAGACAGACAGACACTGTGGGAATCAAACCCACGTCACGGTGGTGGTACTCACCCATCCGGAGGGCAGAGAGGGTGTTGGCCTGGCTGAAGGAGAGCGGTGCCATGGTCAGCAGCAGGACGACGACGTAAATCGACAGCAGCAGTGCTGGCAGAGCCGGCATCTTCCACTGCTCCTCATGGAGAATGGTCTGCTGGCTGCCTGTACCGCCACCTGCAGGACAGGAGGACTCATTACTACGACATCCACAACACATCGCATCATCTCCCACATGTCACATATTCAGCCTTTTATTTTATTGGCAGATTTAAGCTGCTGCCAAACATCCTCGTTTACAGCCTCGTTTATTGCCTCAGCCTCATCAGACGTACAGATGTCACTGCTGACAGTCAACATGCAGCTGTGACGCCACTGCTCTATTAACACACAACTTACAGCAAACATCTGGCACATCACAGTCACACTCTTTATGAGCTGCACGGCATGTCAGTGTGGTTATCAGAGGAAGGAGAGGACAGAGACAGAACATATACATTCAGTCAGAATTTAGTTTAATAAATGATCCGTTTTGGCCGTTATTTAAAAGTAGTGACAGCAAATGGAGTGAAAGAAAGAGCAACGAGCTACAGGTCAGATTTGAACCCCGAGAGGCGAGGACACAGACTCTGTACATAGGGAGCATGGCTGACCAACTCAGCCACTGGGGCGCCTGACAATATTAGATATTAATATTATTATTGGCCTTTATCTGAAGAGTGACAGTTAACAGGATGAGGGGAAGAAGAGGGATAACATGCAGCAAAAGGCTACAAGTCAGATTCAATCCCTGGACCAGTGTAGTGAGGACAGAGCTTCTGTACATGGGCCACATGCTCTGCAAACTGAGCTACTTACGCCTTACAACATTAGATTTCTTTAATTATTTTGGGCCCTTTTAATGGCTTTATCTGAAGAGTGACAGGAAACGGGATGAGACAGGGCTTCAGGTCGAGGACACAGCCTCTGTACATGGGGCGCACAGACACAAACATAAATATCACTTTGTCTTTTTCTTCTTTCCCTCTATCACTACCCTCGTTCATCCTATTACACAAATAAATCTTAAAAACAACAAAATCTTCATCTTGTTATTTTCATTAAAACGACTGTGAAGCCACAGGTTGTTTATGTATTTATATATATATAAACTGTGCTTCTGTTAAAGTTAGCTGGCTCAGTGTTGATTTAGTCTGAGAGAAAGCAGCAGAGACAGAGAGAGACAACATGAGCTGGAGAAGATTAGAGAACAGGAGGAGAAACAGACGAGACGTGAGGACGAGAGGGAGAGAGAAACTGTGAGGAGACGGAGACAGGAAGGAAAAAAAACAGCAAACGACAAGAGACGGAGAGACAGACGGAGAGACGGAGAGACAGACGGAGAGACGGAGAGGCAGGCGGAGGGCTGAGAGGAAGCCTGAAAGAAAACATTAGAGAACAAAAGTGTGTGAGATCAAGAGACTATCACATGTTGCAGGGAGAGAGAGAGATTTAAAATGGCTGAGCGAGGGAGCATGACGAAACAAGTCCAAATCTTCAAAGTAGATTAGAGCGAGTGAAGCGAGATTTTTTCATTAGCGCATGTTAGTATGTGAATATGTGTGTGTGTGTGTGTGTGTTTTGCATGTTTGCATTCAACAACACAGCGAGCAGCGAGCCCCGACAAACATCTACCACCGCTCACTCCCATCATGCAACTGCCTCATCGCTTCATCTCTGCGTGGACAGTCGTGTTCCTCCAACCTCCAACAACAACACGCTCCTGATTTGTTTAACCCGCCCTGCGCTTAATGTTTATCGCTGCCCTGCCAATGAGGCGTCCCACATGAATTTAAATGAGATTCCCGAATGGAATTTAAATTGGCTCTAGTCGTTCGGGACGAGCTCGGCGGCGGAGAGAGCGAGACGCAAACCGCCGAGAGATGAAGAGTGGAAGATAAAAGCCTCGGATGGAAGAGGAGGAGGAGGAGGAGGAGGAGGAGGACAGAGAGCGTTTCTCTTATAAGTAAAACAGATGGTGAGGATAATGAAGAACATTTTGTAAGATAGATGACTGATAGGTCTAATACATACTGATTATTATCTGTCACGATGATGAGTGTTTCCAAGCAAAGTGTTTTGTCTTCCCAGAGGATGAACGTGAGAGCTGGTTGTTGGTAAGTGGAAGTCTTAATCACAAGAAAGAGGCAAAGATAATTACATCAGCTCTTCTTCTTCATCCAAGTTGTAACTTACACAAACAGTTCACCCTTGAATGAGCATTTCAGTCATCACCTCCTCCCTCCCTGCTGATGGAAAGTCAAGTGAAGTTTCGTAGTCCACAAAACATTCTCCTAAACAACTGAAGCAGCTGGAGACTTGATTTAAAATGGAGAAACAACCAAAATAAATAAAATTAGCTGTTAGTAGTTCCTGTTTGCAGTGTAACTGTGCATGTACAGCCAACTATCACTGGATCACTTTGATACTGTAAAACAGTTGCATAATGTCTCCATACAGCTCGTCTGCTGGAATCCAGGTCTCCAGAAGCTCCGAGATCCCAAATTGATGTCAAAAGACGTTATTTACACCCTCAATGTTTGGTCGAGCTCGTGCACCCACTTCTTTTCAAATCAATGTAGGATCTCAGGGCTCCTGAAGTTGAGCTGTAATATTTTTATATACGTTTTAAATCAAGTCTCCAGCTACTTCAGTTGTTTGGGAGAATGTTGTTTTACTGTGAAGCTCCTGAAATGTTTTGTGGACGACGCTTTCTCCCAATCAGACGAGCCTGTTTTGTGAGACTCTACACATGTTTGTGCTGGTAACCAAAGAAAACCCTGATTTTAAATGTGTCTGTGTTCAGCTCTCAGTGCTGCAGCAGCTTCTACTTGAATCTCTTTCGTTTCTCTGTCGCGTCCAGCTTTATTTCTCTGTGTCATCGTGCTCTCTTGTTGTCGTGTTCGGTTCCTGCTGGTGAGAACACAACATTTACTGAGTTCACTGCTTCGTAATAAAAGCCTTTAAATGTCAAAATAATGGAGGTTTTTTATCACGAAACATCTGTAGGAAATGAATCGTGCAATTGTTCTCAGCAATTATTCGATTATACTGCAGGAAGAGTATTTACAGCTGCTACTGGTCACAGCCACGGATCAGCCTGCTGCTTTTAAATGTCATCGACTCAAGACGACAGAAGTGTGCCTCTCGTTAAAGACACACCTTGAAGCAGGTAGCCCTGTTGTAATGGAAAAACACATCTCTGACGCGCCGAGTCAAACTGAGTCAAGCCAAGCCAGCACATGTACGGAAAAGCCCAGTTTATGGTTAAAGGAGCTCCAGTGATAAATGCAGCCTAAATAAAAAGATAGAAAGTCTACCCTCAACTTTCAGCTTCCTTCTTAGTCCACCGAATGTGCAAACCGGCAAAACTGCACTTGAAAATATAATTTATTTGAGAAGCCAGAAGAAAATATCCTTGGAGCAGTTAAACCTGCAAACCAACCAACAGCCACAGCAACAGAGAGAAAGAATTAAACTGAGAACTGAGATGGAAAAGAAGACATCAAGAGAGCACGACAAACAAAGAGAGAAAGACTGATGAAGAGGGTGGAAGCAGAGCTGGAGACAGGCGGGGCAGCTCAGTGACGAGTGAAGAAAGAAAGAATATGAAGGCAACAGTGTGAGTGACAGAAAACTGGGCAGAAAGAGACGTGATGGTGAGCCGAGACAGGAAATGAGAAATGGCTGCAGGCAGAAATAAACAAATGATGATAACAATTAATTAGGGTCTTTCCTGCAGGAAGTGCTATCATGTCAGCTAGCAAACAGAGCCGGCGGGACCCCGCTGATACCAACCGCCACCGCAGTTCACTGCAGCAGCAGCAGCAGCAGCAGCAGCAGCAGCAGCTCGGGGCTAATCACAGCCTCAACTCTATTAACTGCTTTCAATCCCATCTCATTTTACATTGGAGGCATTTAGCTGACACTCATTCGCTGCGACTTACAGCGAGTGCAGCAGAGCAGGAGGCTTAAACGTCCCGGTTCATCAGCTTTACGAGGGAAGACGGCGAGGGGTTGCACGAGAGGCGACCGCAGACCAAACAAACACTCCTGAGGACGCGAGACGAGATTTAGAGACGATGAAGAGGAGACGTCTGCGAGGCGTTAGGAACCAGAGGACAGTCGTGGGCTTTATGGAGCGGGTTCTCCAGAGAAGGGATGTCTGGGAATTTGATAAAGTCTCAGGTTAATGGAGAGTTTACCCAGATTACAACAAACCTGTTGAGACTTGAGGAGAAGTTTGTAGACCAGCAGAGCAGGGTGACTCTCTGAGGGAGCTACAAGTCTTGTAGTCCTGTTGTTTTGTCTTTCTGAGGTCTTTTTTCAGAGACTCTCCTTCTCCTCTGCTGCTGTCCCTGTGTGACCCTCGGGAGGTAACAGATGGATTAGTAGAGTTAAAACACTTGTAGCTGTCAAGCTTTGGATTTGTTCACATGTTGAAGTTTTCATGGACCAGGAGATCGTCTCTGAATAGAAAGAGTTTGGCGAAAAGTTTTTTTTTTTTCCGCCTGTCCAGAACAGGAGTAAAGAATGGATTAACTAAATGCCCAAAAGACGTCTTACAACATCAACAAAGAGCCAAAATAAAAGTTTTCCAGACGCGTTTTCAACCTTCATCCTCACAGGACAAAATCAAAGTTTTAACGTCATTTTCAACATCTTTTCAACTCTTCAATTTGAGATGACCAAAAGAAAACTTCTTAAAGTTTTTCTGACAGCCAGATTTTACCCCATGCAGCACCAGTTACAGGACCTCCACCTTCATGGAGCTAACACCCCAAACCTGAACATGGTGTTCAGTAAAGCTGATAGATAGCTCCCCTGTAACGAGGTTGGCGCTGGAGTTTCAGTTTCACCCTGTAGTTTTGGCTCCGCATCATAAAAACTTTAATTTTGTACCACAGGAAACATACAAAAGCCTACAAACCGTTGTTTGTGTGTGATAAGACACCAGTGGCTGACTTTCAGATTAAATACATAATTCATGGAGTTTAGTGTTCCCGACGCAGCGCTGCTTGTTTTTAGGAAATGGTGTTAAAATGTTTAAATAATGGAAAGAGTGCCGTATATCTGGGACATCACGTTGATTCATCCGTCCTCCAGCCGCAGCCTCACAATGCTCTACATAAACATCACACACTTTGTGTTTGTGCTCTCAGAGCTCCCGGTCAACAGAAATCCCTGAAGAAGAACAGCTTTAGTGGTTTAGCTCTGCAGGACAAAAGGATCTCCAGCATTTCAGCCTGAACTGAAGCCGCTCCGGTCAACACGAACACATTTTTCAACACAAAAGGTTAGAAAACACGCCTTTTAATCTTCAAACACCCGAACGATCCCTCTGCAGCTTCACCATCACAGCGCTGCTTTAAAGGTTATACCGTGAATTTGACTTCCCTGCTTCATGTCTGACCTGCAATCAGACAAAAAAGGGGGAACATCTGAGCTCGCTGTGAGCTTTTCTGATGTGAGGGATGATATCTCCTCCACCTCTTTTCAGATGCAATAAAAAGGGAAAAAAGGCCGCAACCCAACAAAAGAGGAGCGCTCCGGATAAAGCACTTTGTCTGTCGGGTAATGGCCCTTAATGCTCACCTAAATATAGGATATTAGCTTTCTCTCCCTTCAGGGGATAAGGAGATTTTGTTTTGCAGCGGCGGCATCATGAAGCGCAGAGTGTTGCTGACTCAAACCACTATAATGACATGGTAATCCCCTCATTTAGCCGCTGACACACGACACATTTCTGCCTCCAAAAACAGCAGGGAGGCCGCGGGGAGGGAGGAGGGGGGACGGTTCGATTCCTGCACAGAACGTCTGTCTGCTAAAGACAAAATAAAATACAATAAAAGCGGCGCCCTGCGGTAAAGACAACGTCAGGAAACAGCACAGCGTAAAACAAGAGTGACAGAGTAAAGAAAATGTATTTCACAGCAAAGAAACATTTGTTTTAATTTTTTAAATCCAGACAGTTCAGAGTCTGCTGAAGAGTTCGTCTCACTGTGTTTTTATTAAATTTTTTCTGAAGAGCGTCGGTTACATCTTCAGTCACCTTCAGTAACAAGTAACGGAGCTCAAACGGCGTCTTTTATGTGACAAACAGATCTTAAGAGGTTTATAAAAGAAGAAATAGATGTTAGAAACCAGAACGTTCAAAGAGTTTTTCCATCGAGGCAGCAATTACTTTAAAAGTTGTCACGAGAAATGTTTTAACGTTCAGTTACCTGAAAAACATGAAAATAGTCAAAATGTTCAACTTCTCAGTGTTTTCTTGGCCCGACGCTGAACCTTCACCAGTTCAGATGAAATACGTGTTGTTAACGCACAACGAACAACGAAATTTGACATAAACTCCAAGTTTTAATTAGATAAACAACATCACTGAAAATAAACACTGAACACATGTTTTCAGTCACCTGGCAACAAAAAATTGCAATTTTGTGACCTCAGCTTCGCCCAGCCTGAGACCAACAGGAGCATTAACTCGTTATAGTTCCATATTTCCTTATTAACTCAAAACTCTGTGCATATAAAATAGTCAAAAACAAGAGCAGAGGGAGAAAAACAGACTATTAAAAGAACGAAACACCGGAAACTGCATAAACATGCATCATTTCCAAATTTAGGGCTTTAAAAAAACTGTAATAAACTATATATTACTTTATTTTAATTCTCTCTGGCTACATGATGCGTCAGTCACCCAGAACTGGGCTGTAAGTGGGTCACTTTTCCACACGATCACTCAGTGGTTGTTGTAGGCTCTAGGGCGGGCGTAGACGCGATGCACACACTAATAAAAGTGTTTGTTTACCTCAAATATCAGCTGGTAGCAACTAAAGACTTCTTTAAAGCGTCTTGGAAAAAACAAACAGAAGTGAACTGAAGCACGAGAAATAATGTGTTTACTTTATGAACATTAAAATAAAAGCATCCCTGATCTTTACTGAAGTACATCAGAAGCCTGAACTTCACCCTGAACGCCCACCGTTCACGTCGACCACCTTGTGTCACTTTGTTATTTATTATAAGAACATAACACTTCCCTCGCTGCACAAAATGACCTTTTCAACATTGCAAATTATTTATACAAGAGGGTTGCATCATCAAATCCTTCCTGTCTGCACGCAGACATTACATCATTGGACAGACACCAATCCTCAGTCCACCTTGTTCTGAGGAACTTTCCCTCAGACTCACCAAAAAGTCTTCTTAATATTTTAATATCTTTTCAAACTGAGCGTCTGCTGCCCTCAGGTTTAAAGGAAAGGCTTTTCAAAACGTGTGGAGTCGAATCTGTTTTACCGTCCTCAGTATTCAGTCTGAACAGAAGTTAACGCTGCAGTAATCTCTGCTGTGACACATTTTATCCTCCACGAGTCCTTGATTCAGCTGCTCGTCGCAGGAGAGACAGAAAATCAATGTTGTGGCTTGTGAACCGTGGAGGGATATGTTGTGTCACGCTACTTCTAATTCTTATATCACAATTTATAAACATATAGATCCTAATCTCGCACAAATGTTCAGCGTTTTCAGAATATTTTGTGGCAATTTTGATGTTTTCTAGAGCTTCTCCTTTCCAGGATGCAAAAAACTTAATTAAATTCTGGATCCGCACGGTGGTTTCATGCCGTACAGGTCCTGTCATTATGTTCAGGATCTGTGTGAGTATCTCCACACCAGCGTCAGCAGCAGCAGCGTATTCATTCAACCTTCAGAATTAATTCAATCCTGAACCGCGAGCCAACGAACACACAATGAACATATGTAATTAGTCATTTAGTCCCACGTTTGCGTTAAATTACCTTAACATGCCTCCATATGTTCACAGTTCATTCACACTTATGAATAAAAACAGGAGTGAATAGAGGACTGGCTGGGAGGTTGTATGCAAATGATCTGAGTCATCGCAGGCTGAGTTTATCGACGTCTGTACAGCTGCTGAGGAGGGACGACTGAAGAAATATGAGGCGCGAGGACGTGCTGCAGCGAGAGAAGAAGGTGAAGAACAGATGGAGGCTGATGGGAGGAAGAACACCGAAGAGTTCAGCTTCCCGCCGCGTGATGGCATTTATGTGTTTTCTGGGAGAAGAAGAAAACATTATCTAAAGCTCATTGCTCAGCGGCAGAAGAAAAGCAGAGGAATCTGTCTTGGTGGCACCGGGCGGCGAGACGTTTATCGACAAGCCAAAGAGTTTCACGGCACATTATTCATCAGATAATTTAGAAACAGCAGTGGGAGGTATCGACAGAGGAGACGGCCAGACACCAGCAAAACAACAAATGAAGAACAGGGAAAGATCCTCTGAGATGTTAAACTTTAAGCTTCAACAGTTTTATTTCTTCAGCGACTCTGAACCTGACAGACGGAGGTGAGGGATGAAATATTCACCGTGCTCCTCAGTAATTTAAGTAATTGTTCCAGCTGACAGTCTGTGATAAACATGAACGTTCAGCAAAAAGAGACAAAACGCTCCTCGCATGGAGCAGGAGGGCTGAACAGGAGGCAAAGATTCAGTGTGAGACGATTCTGAGTCAGAAACCAAACTGAGTGAACACAAGACATGAAACTAATAACAGCCTGTCTCACATAAAGGCTGTCTTTTATCAGTTACAACAAACATCCTGTCCAGTAATCGAGAACTTATATTTGTCTACAGGTAGATGTGAGTGAAGAGGCCCGAGAAGGGAGCCGTGAGGGACTAACCCTGAACATTGCTGTATTTTATGACCAAATGAGTATTTTGTAGGAACCGAGCAGTGTCGGGGACATGGACCTTGTACTGAATCAATCAAGACAACAGGTAAAGACTGAGGAAGTGTTGAATCTGCATCAGCAGAAAAATTACAACAGGAGCAGATCAGATAACGTCTCATTAAAATATCATCACAAATAACAGATGAATATTAGAAATAAAGATCAGAGCTCTTTTTTCAGTTGTCACAGATGAGAGTAGGAAATTAAATTCTCAACTCAGCAGGAGAAAGCGCTGAGCTCACATTCGCTGTCAGTGTTTCGTGACTGCGTGTACGTTCAGTCAAACTGATGTGAAACTCTTCGTCTCCTCGTCCGACATCACATCCAATAATCTGCAGTCGTCACCGAGAGACAAAGACACCGAAGAGACACTGAAACCACTCTGCATCACTTAAAATGTCAAGTGGAATAAACCTGCTGACATTTTCTCTCAGTGCAGCTCGAGCAGACTCAAACACGACAGGACGCGGACTGAACGACCTCCATCTGCCCTCGTATACCAGCGCCGCGTCAGGGTCCACTCACATGTTAATACAGAGATGGACCCAGGTGTGTAAATCATGTGAGAGACGAGGCGTCGGTGTAAAACACTGTCAGGTAATTTCAGTAGAAGCAGGAGTGAGGGAGAAACATGCTCCTGTGGGTGATGGATGGCTGATGAAAGGATGGAGGGATGAAAAGAGGCGGAGGAGGTTCTGGTTCAGGTTCAGGCATGAAAACTGTTGGTGAAGACTTCTGAAGGTGGCCATTGTTCACAGATGATCACTGTGGTCTGCAGTCAACATGAACACTGAACAATGCTCGTGTCGTCCTCGCTGCCATTTTGCTTCTATGAGCTTTAAAATCTGAAACACTTATTAACACAGTATTTGGATACACGACTGTACACGCTTCATGTATTTTTTATTCAAGTGAGGCCAGAAATTCAGGAGAAAATTGAGAAAATGGAAAATGAATCCTGACTTTGCGTATCAACTTCTTTACCTGGAACAAAAACACTTCTGCTGCGAGCCTCATGAGAACTAATCACACTAAATATCTCCTCCAAAGATCGCAAGAATCCACCTAATGTCAGCTGGGGATGTTTCAGGGTGATGTCTGTTAGTTAAAATTTGTACTCTATTCACCATTTTTGGTCTAAAGATGTCTGTAATTTTATAATCCATGTTTAATCTCAGACCAGAAATCTCCTCTCCAGCAGCAACGCTCCAGTTTTATTCCTCTCTGTACTCTGACGGCTTTGTTCAGATATAATTCACATTTTCTTTAATTTTCCACATTATACCTGATCCACATAGCAGGAAAACTCTCATGCACTGGATATTTATCATGTCGGTCCTCTCGGAGATATTTGCCTCGATGGCTTTTTATGTTTGCACCTTCAAAAAAGAAATATTCTACGTTTCTTGTGCGTCATTTTCTACACGTTTACTCCAAAATCATCCAGACATGTTTTTACAAATCGCTGGTGAGAATTCAATGTAAAATATGTACAAAAATGCAGCGAGTTACTTTACTCACTACTACTAGTTTCTTCCAGATGATGCAGGATGAAGACTGGAGGTGAGACGGTGCAGCAGCAGAGGGGTGGAGGAGGAGATGGATGAAGGGATGAGCGGAGGGCAGCTGCAGCGGTGTGAAGGTGACAGATTGACCCCTGGGTCTCCTCTGCACCCACCAGAGTCACCGCCGCCAGGGTGAAAGCGCCGGAGGAGAGCCAGCGAGGGAGACAACAAACTCCACTGTCAGCAATTATGGAGGAGGAGGAGGAGGAGGAGGATGGACCGAAGAGATATGGAGAGAGAGGGGGGATGAATTTAGTGTCAATTAGAGAGGAGAGGGAGAGATGTGTGGAGGTGTGGACGGATTTATAGTATGAGAGGAGGAGGAGGAGGAGGAGGAGGGAACGAGTGTAGATGAGAGAGGAAGGTCAGAGGAAATAAAAGAGGAAAATAAGCGAAGGAGGGAAAATGAAGGAATCAATGAAATGAGAATTTTGTTACAGTAGAGAGCAGATACTACACCAGCACTCATCTGAGCGTAACATTTAATAACGAGCGCGCTGAGCTTCAAAAAACCACAAAACTGTTGAACAAAAGCCAAAAAAAGTATTAAAGGATCATTACGCTTCATTTACAGCGTGGAGCTCTTTTTAACAGTCTGATCGTCGGGCTGCTCACGTTCTGACCCGTCGTCTGTGTTCGACGTCGACACGATCGCAGATTTCATCAGAACAGAAGACGACAAAACAAAAAAATAAACGACCATTTCCTGGAAATGTAAGTAAAATGATCTTTAAGCTCCTATAACAGTCGAACCCACAGTGGATTCAGAGCTGCTGTTGGAGTACAGGCAGGATTTGTTAGGCTGATATGATGAATTTTTCCCCAAGCTGCCAAAAACTGCTTCTGTCATTAATCTAAAGGAGTTTGAACACAGTTAATTATTTCTTATTCTTGCCTGAATTTTTTTAAAATGCAAAAATCATCCTGCAGATGAGCTCCTGTTAGCTGGGAAACACAATGAGTCCACATTATAAAGTCTTACATGGTCCAAGTTCAAATTTAATAACAATATCACTGAAGATGAACACTTAGCACGTGTTTTTCTGATTAAATACTCAGACGCCTGGCGAAATAATGTTATTTTGTGATCTCAAAGTACCAGTGCCTGAGAGTAACAGGAGCAAAAACAACTTACAGTTGTTAGTGTTAGTGTGAATACAACAATAAACACGTGTTTAGGTGGAAAAACAGACTTTCTAAAAGAGAAAAATGCGTAAAATGTCATAAAACTTACATCATTTTCAAGTGTGACCCATTTAAATTAAATATTCACTGATTTGAAATCTCATTGGCTACATGATGTGTCAATCATTTAGAGGCTGGCGTGTGATTGGCTCAGGAGAGAGGGGGGAGGGAACAAAGAGTGCGTCTCTTGACTATGAAATCAGTCGTTGGTTGTTGCAGGCCACAGGGCGGGCATAGAAGCTCCTGACTGGTTAAATGAGGTGTCAATCAACAGGTCAGAGGTCGGCAGCCATCTTAGGGAACATGTTTTAATTTTCACGAGTAGTTTCTGTAGTTTTTATCAGACAAACAGGAGGAACGAGTGCACTTGTCGGGGACTATTTTCAGCGGCGGATTAATCCACGTGGTGCTGCAGTGAGTGTTTGTGGCTGCAGGACTGTGTGAGTCAACATGAACTGCAGTGTGTGTGTTTGTGGTGTAATTATATCCAGCTGTGAGACACAGAAGTTATCAGTGGAAACATTCACTGTCGGTTTTTGTGTTTTCATTAGAAATATGTTGATAGTAATAAATAAAACATACATTCAGTATCATCAGACGACAGCGAGTCAGTTTATATTTTATGAATGGAATTAAACTCTTACATAATTCAGTTTTGATGAGGAGAGAAAAAAAAGCGTCAGACAAGCAAATCTGAGCTGTGTGGTTTCATTATGTGAGAGCACATGGTCCAATGTCAGAGACCGACCTTCAGCAAACACTGTGAAGAGAGAGAGGGTGTCGGGGGAGGACGGGGGAGACAATACAGATAACAAAGACAACTGAGGCGATAGACAAAGAGAAAGACTTCATCAGGTTGAGACGCAGACGCGTGGATGAAGCGGCGACAGCGTCGTGAGACGAACTTCATCCAACGACAGACAAATGTGAAACGCAGCTCAGAGTCTGGAGCTGTGAACGAAGCCGCTGCAAAGCTCGTGTCCACGGCCGAGTGTGTCGAGGACGAGGAGCGGAGCATTGTTTCAGAAGAGCCTCGACAAAACAACATTTCTTTAATAACCGCAGAGAAAAACACAATTCTTCTGTGTAAAGCTCCACTAATTAATACTTCTTTTTATTAATATTAATAATAAATCAAACGTCTCTGTAATGTGAGAGGAGCCGCTCACAGCATGAACACTGATCATCAGGCTGTTCTGTACCCGAGCCCGGATGAACTCAAACTTGGTACGTTTCCAGCTCTGCAGCAGAGACGGAGACGGAGAGAGAGAGGGAGAGAGGGAAGGTTGGCTGAGGACAAAAAGACTGAAACAAGAGAAGAGACGAGACACAGAGAGTGAAGAGGAGGATGAGAAGACGAAGAGCAGCAGGTCTGTCTGCAGTCACGTCCTCCTGTGACTGCAGCTCCTCTACAGGCTAACACCAACAGAGAGGAGAGCAAACCTCTGGAGGAAACACCAGCAGCTCCTCACTGAGGAGGAGGAGGAAGAGGAAGAGGAAGAGGAAGAGGAAGAGGAGGAGGTGGAGGAGAACGAGGAGGAGGAGGAGGAAGAGGAGGAGGAAGAGGAGGAGGAGGAGGAGGAAGAGGAGGAAAAGGAGGGGGAGGACGAGGAGGAGGACGAGGAGGAGGAGGAAGAGGAGGGAGAGGAAGAAGAGGAAGAGGAGGAGGAGGAGGAGGAAGAGGTGGAGGAGGGAGAGGAGGAGGAGGAGGAGGAAGAGGAGGAGGAGGAGGGAGAGGAAGAGGAGGAGGAGGAAGAAGAGGAAGTGGAGGAGGAGGAGGAGGTGGAGGAAGAAGAGGAAGTGGAGGAGGAGGAGGAGGGAGAGGAAGAAGAGGAAGAGGAGGAGGAGGAGGAGGAGGAGACGTCAGTCAGTGGATACTTTGACTCCTGAGGCTGTTTGAGCTCTAAGAATCGGCCACTTTAATATTATTTTGTGCAAAAGTAAATAGCAGAGTATCGATTAATATCAGACGATGACAAATAGAAAGAGAAAAGCACACGTGGAAGACGTTTCAAACATCCAACCTCACGTGGTCACTGTGGTCATGATGAGGGGACGAATGTTATTTTAAGATGAGGTGAATTAACGTCGGCCAGAAAAGATGAAGTCCTCGCTGTTGACTTCTTGCAGCTTTATTTCTGGACCTACAGAAACACTGCAGCACCCAGCAGCGACCGTCACTGAGGCGGGTGGGACTTTGGATCGGCCATTTCTCGGTTAGCGACTGCACGAGAGGCCCATCAAGCTTTCAGAACGCAAACCTCGAATCGAATTCTCACAGTTTAGAGGTGTTTTACTGTCAGATATGGACGAATAAACATAAACATAAATAAGCATTTGGACAGTAATATTTAGGTTTTGCAGCTGTGTAGTTGTCCTGCTGGCTCAGGGTCATTTAGATTCACTATCGATGGTCGAAAACTTCAGAAATCAGTTCAGAAAAGTCTGAAACTGTGAAATATTAGATGTGCCGAGGAATTTCTTAATTTCCTGAAACTGATAAAAAAAACAGGCTCAATAGGTATCAGACAGAGATAGAAAACCTTGAAGCGAGGCTGAAAGAGTCCAGATGATTTCCCTGCGACGTTTGGACCGAAACATAAAAGCTGAGATTCTGTTTTCACTTTGACATTCTGAAGCTTCTTGATTTGGAAATGTAATTTTGGATTACAGACTTTAATACGACAGAATAATTTGAGTCTGAAATGAGAAGAACAGAAACGTGATGAAGGTCAGAACAACTGGAGTTCTGGAGGGTCACAGACAGACGAAGGTCCGGCTTCACAGAGCTTTTCCTTCATGCTGGCAGATATCACAGTTAACTACGACACGTAGAAGACTGATATCATTAATATGAGCTGGTCACAGTGACAGATGTTTTGACAGCAGCTGTGTGAAACTGATCAGGACGCCTCGTTTAGAGTTTTTCCAGCACATCCAGCCGGCAGGAGACGCCGGGTTGGCCCAGAACAAACTGAGAAGATGACAGATCCCGTGTGTCCTGGGAGAAGCAGGTGTGTTACCTGCTCTGTCTGCCTCCACCATCACCTGAGCTCAGATAGAAACAGATGATTTCCTGCACGTCTCCGACGCAGCACGCTGTGCAGGTTTTATTCCAGACTCACTGTAGCATTTACATGCTGACGGCGTCCTGGCAGATTCATTAGCTGTCTCATAAATATTGATTTACTGTCTATTAAGCATTTATAAATCCCTAAATAAATATTGGATTAATGTAAGGTTAAACAAGACACCACATCAGCATGAATCATCCTCTCTCTGTCTCCTCCGTCCTCTTCCAGCCTCCATCCGCCTTTTTTTAACCCACATTTGATGACGTGATTGACAGCTCGCCTCTCTTTGCCCTCCGGCCCGTCTGACCTCCGCCAGCCTGTCAGCCGCGAGTCGTAAAAAGGCCAACGAGTCGAGTGGAGTGTTAATCAGACCGGTGCTAAAATTAAAACGCGAGCGGCTGACAGGATCTTCCCGCCGTCTCTGGGAGGTGTCGAAGCCGAACGCCCGAACCTTCGACTCCCATCTGTCGCCGTCGCTCTCCGTCACCGTCTCAGCTCCTGTTTATTGTTTATTCTCCCTCCACTGGTCTGACCTGGCTCTCCGTTTGTCTCTCCTCCGATAAAACCTGCCGTCTGCTCGTGTTAACGGTTAAAGTTGCCTGAGGAAAACCTTCCTCCACGTTGAACCCGGAGGTAACGGCCTGAACTTTGAGGACTTTAGCGTGACGCCGCCTCTCAGCCTCCATTCTGCTGTGAGGAAGCTGTGGTCCTCCTCCTCCTCCTCCTCCTCCTCCTGCACTGCTTTGTTTCCGTGGCAACACATCCTCGACACTCGCTGTGTGGATGTGACTGTCGGGCCGACACTGAGGGGACGTGCAGGGCTTTCTGGAGCCATGACTCACATTTTGAGCTGGATGTGAGGTTACCCAGACTCTTTATTTTCCCATGATGCTCTCATGATCTGTGTCGAGGCCGGATTTTCTCTGCATGTTGTGTTTGGATTTGACTTAATTCTGTAAACATGATGAATCAACATGTGAGCGGTTCTGAAGCTGTGGGCTGATCCTCTGCTGCAGGAACCGGAGAGACGCTGTGGAGGGAGCAGCGTGACGGGTCATCGAGATACGACTGTATCCAAACACTCAGACACAAGGTGTTTTTTCACTGACACTGGGGAGAAAACCTCACGGCTGACAGCCTGATACTGATACTTAGAAGTAGAAGTACTGATTCAGCTTGTTTCCTCCAGTAAAAGTAATAGAGTACAGGCTCTGACATGTACTCAGAGTATCAGAGTAGAAAGTCTCCCTCTGAAGGACATTTCTGGTCAAAGCTAACTGAAGCTCACGTCATATTAATATAATTCAAAGACTATTAAAGTTAAAGGTAGAGTCAGTAGGATTTGTCCCTGCTGCTCCTGAACGCACCACAAAGATAGCTGATAGTTGAGTCTCATTCCCAGGACGTCAAACAGCCACATGTTGGGTTGGTAAAGCGTCCCGAGCAGCAACAAAGTGAGAAAATAAGAAACTCTCTGCAGATACGAGACACTAACACGCCTTTTCTCCCCATTCAGCCTCCCTCTCTGTCTGTTCACGTCTTTACGTCTTTGTCTCGTCTCGCTGCGTCTGCCGTGCGTGATGTGCTCTGATAGGTCGACATCAGTCTCGTGATGTTGGGAAGGCGGCGTGCGATGACGCCAAATAACAATAATCCATAATTCACCTCAGATGCATCAAACTAAAGTAACGAGGCTGTTTTGAAGCTGTGAGGAGGAGAAAGTTCAGGTGTTTGTGTTCAGATGTAGAGAGGGAAAGTCTCAGAGATACTCAGGTACAGTACAGATACCTGAAACATGTACTGAAGTGCAGTAGTGAAGTACTTGTACACCTCCACTTCACCAGCTCAGTCGGATGAAGGACGAGTTTAGAGGATCACTCAAGAAAGAAAACAGCGACGACAAAAACCCTGAGCATCAGTCAGAGGAATGAAACAGTGATGTTACAGAATAAAACCTACAGTATCTTTTCTCACCTCCAGCTCTGGATTTGTAAATCAATAAAGGGAAGTCGACTCCCGCACACATCGAGTGTTTCAGAGCTGTCTTATCTGCGGATGTCACGCTCCACAAAAACTTCATATATTCGTGTGAAAGGCAGAATAAAAAATAAAGTCCGGCAGCTGCTGCTCAGGGTGAAAACCTTCCTCGTGTATTAACAGACTGTACCGAGGTGAGAAGGTCGACATCCTGACCTCCGGCAACACTTTTTAGACACCAGGTCAGTTTTACAACGGAAACTGCAGAGCTCTGGTTATATCCAAGAAAACATGAGGTGTGTGAGCATCTGGAGAGGATGTTTGAAGTTCTCCTGCATCCTGGAAATCCTGACAAGACTACAAAGATGGTGGACGCACAACAACTGCTTGAGTAAAGTCGTTAGCCTCACAGTGAAACGTCCGCCAGGTTCAGCGCTGAATGTTTAAGTTAAACTCAGGATAATCAGACAGGAAATGGAGCCCAGCGTGGCTTTAAAAAGCCTCCTGCCGGATCACAAACAGCTTCCTCCTCTGCTCTGTATTTCATTCCCTGTCTCGTTAACTCCGCTGAAGGATGAAGATGAAGACGGATGGACGAGCTGGAGAGGAAGAGGTGGATACAGGGAGAAAATGAAGAGCGATGGAGGAGTGGACGGTGTCATTTCTGCACAAACAGGCAGCAAAGTGAAATCACAACCGGCTGCAACGGCTTGAAGAGATGAGGAAGTGTTTTTAAATGACAAAGAGCAGAAAGTGTGAAAGAGAAGAGGCTCGATGAGGAGCAGCAGGTAGCAGCAGCAGGTAGCAGCAGCAGGTAGCAGCAGCAGATAGCTGGTGTCACTGCCAGATGAATCTCTTTAACAATGAATGATGAGAAGTGAAGAAGGGTGAAGAGATGAACTCAGGTGATTAACTTTTGTCACTTTTGATGAATAAATGAAATTAAAGTGAAGAACGTCTCATAACTCTTTTCTTTTTCAAATCATGCCGACACATCCACGGGAGTCGGATCCGTCTTCCTCTCCTCCTTTTGTTGTCGTCAAAGTCTTTTCAATCAGAGAAATTAAAAACCAGACGAAGGAAGCGAGCGGGACAAAAACGCCGCGGGGGGCGGAGTCGAGCGGACGTTCGGCCGGTGAAGTGAGCGGCGCGACGGCGTGATCGCGCCGTGTTAGCAGGTTGTGTTAGCATCCTCTGCTGCTCCGCTGTCGGACATTAAATATTTACAGGGCAGCGCTAATTAGAGGAGGCACAGAGGGTGCACACACACACACACACACAAACACACACACGCACACGCACACACACACACTTACACACACTCCTGAGTGTCCACTGAGGCTCTGAGTGATTCCTGTTTGATGAGAGCAGCAGACAGAACAGCTGCTGAACTTCATCGCTGCTGAAATCAGCCGTAATATTATGAGTCAGAATAACAACAGAGCGTTTTTTCTACCAGTGTGTCCGTCCGGTTTATATTCCATCCTTACAGACAACAACAGTCCTTCACTCGTGAAGTTAAACCTCCTTTCAGCAGCTTCGAGTCTGAGTTGTCGTCACACTGCAGAGACAAATCCATGGAGTCTCAGTGAAGAGAGGCTCGGTGAGAGAAGGCCGATCACCTGCTGATGTTTTATTTACCGTGTTTCTCGATTAGCAGCGTTCTGAGTCGTAGCAGGTATGAGGAGAGGTGATGGTGCAGATCTGAAGTCAGATATGGCATGTAGAGGATGCCAGTGCAGTGAAACAGGGACGGAGATAATATGATCACATTTCTAGTTGTGTTCAGTATTCTAGCAGCAGAGAAGAGAAATGCATTTCAGTATTTCCTGAGAATGAGACGAATCTCAGCCGTGCTTCGTTGTTTCCTGTTCAACACTTCAGTGGATGTTAATTTGCCTCCAGTTTCCACGTCCTTCCATTAACGTCCTATAGAAATTGCTCTGCCTCTAAAAGCCTTCCTGCTCGGTGCGATCACCTGCTGATTGTGGAGTGACTTCACTTCCAGCAGGCAGCAGGTGGGAGGACGGAGGTGTGTTACCTGACAATGCCGCTAAAGAATGGAAGATTAAAAATAGATCTCCATTTCAGTGGGAGCTTTAGAATAATATCCTGCGTACAGTCTGTGCACCTTATAGAAAAAGGTTACAGTCATTATGTGCACAGGAGTCTGAACTCCCCGAGCTGTCAGCACATTTACAGTGAGAAACAGAAGCAGAGGGGGAGGACTTGTCAGCCAAAAGTGGCGGTGCTAACGTTAATGCTCGGAGACGGGAGGGAGGCAGATAAAACAGACGTGTCAATCGGGAGACGTCCTCCGTTAATCACACGTGTCAGTGAGGAGAAGAGGCTGCCATTTCCCACACTGCACTGCAGCAGCTCCGATGGGACTGCCGTGATTACCGTCCTCCATTTGATTGCCACTCGCTCTGAGTCAGCCGGCGATGAAGAGTCCCCGCTCTTATCTGCTAACAGCCGCGGAATCACCCTTTAATTAATCCATAATGAATAAAAGCTCGGAGTTAACAAACAGCAGAAAGTTATTAATCCAGATGTGACAGTCGGAGGAGTCACAGTTTGCTGCTGCTGAACTGTGTGTGAACTTTAAACTGCGCTGAGGATGGAGACGAGGCGGCGCCGCAGACTGAGAGGAGCTGCTGCTTCGATCCACCTGCAGTCAGAAAGACTTTGTGTTCTGCTGCACAGCGACTTTCTGCAGCTAATTAAGAGAGACGGATACGTAAAGTCAACCTGAGGTTTGAGTTCTGCTCACTTTTTATCTGAGGGGATATAAACTGTCATGATCCTGCAGCTGTGTGTATGTATGAGTCTTTCCAACATTCAACATTTGAAGGAAACCAAAGTGCTTCTAACTCTAAAGTTAGCATTGAATCCCACTATAACTTTAATTTCTGTTAGGTTTGTGTCCAACAGGACAACTATATAAATATTTGAATAACCATATATTCTGGTTTTTAATGCGGGAGAAGCAGAAGGAGCCAATTTAAGGATTATAATGTAGCCGTTGTACGTTAAACGATGTCAGACACACATTAGAGACATTTTAATACCTGTGTGGAGGGAAGCCTCACATCTGTTTTCACCTTTAACAGTGTGTGTCATGAGTTTTGGTGGATTTTCTGTGTTTGAGAGGTGAAGCAGAGGCCAGGCGTGTCTGTCCGGTGAGGGGTTGGAGCTCGACACAAACACCTGCAGTGAATCTCCTCATCACTCCCGGTTAAATACCTCGGTCTGCTCTTCATTTGCTGCCAGATTTTTGTCTTTTGACCAAGATGTAACCTGCGTCTCCTCGTTCCTCCCCAGTGTTGGCGTCTCCAGCCTGTCACCCACCAGCCTCCAGCCTCTGAGACTCCCCGAGCCGAAACCACTTCCAGGACCTCGTCTACCAACCGGTGACACCACCACTACCCATCCAGCCACTACAGGAGCCCTCTTCATCCAACGTTCAAACCGTCTCAGTGTGTCTGATACTTAATTCACTCAAGAAGCGAGGTTCTTATTCCTGCCAGTTGATTTAAAAGCAGAAATAGTTATCAGAATAAAGTATTACTCCTTTTTGTTTTGTTGTGTGTGGTGACATCTTCTCTTCCTCATCATTGTTCTGATCGCTGCAGCTCTCCTCCTCCAGAATCTACTTCTCAAGTGTTTTTAATAATAATAATCGTATAAATATGCTTCTTAACAGCCTCCTCTTCACCTCTCCTCACTGCTGCTGCAGCTAATCTTCCCTCGCTGCAGCTCAGACATTAATAACTGCGGAGGGAAGGTGAATTGGCAAACGTTTGAGTGGAGAGGCTGAAAAAAAAAGAAGAAAAAAATGGAAGAAGAAGAAAAAAAAATTAAAAACCCCCAAAAACGTTCAGACTCCCACGCACGCTGATAAAAGTCCCGGCTTCTGCTTTTCTCTCCTGGTGTAATTATCCAAACCAGTCAGATATCACGCTGCTAAATGCCAACTCACTTATTAATCACCCAACACGCACATCATTTAGCCTGCACACACACACACACACAAACACACACTTTCAGCTCGTAATGAGACGCTTGCAGAAGCCAAAATTGGTATTAAATCTAAAAATCCCCCCAAAACACATCCTCCATCCTCCATCCTTCTCCTCCCTCCTCCCTCTTCATCTCCATTACTTCAGCTCAAACAGCCTCACACTAAGACTTTCATCCACGTTGCCATAGTGACATAAAAACAAATTAATAGTGCGAGAAATCACCCTCATATCCTACAAACCATCTCCACGTCCGTCTCGGCTTTCTCCTTCGCTCGCTCCCCCTGTCCATCTCCGTCTCCTCCTCGCTCCCCCACTCCATTTCCCTCCATTATGAAATGACCCATTAAGACGAATCAATCTCTTTGATGTTGTTTGCCTCATCGTGCCGCTCCGCCATCAGCGCAGCAGTAATACCTGAGAGGACGGTCATTAAAGGGGATTATGGGTACAGTGCGAGGCCGCGCTGCAACACTCAAAAAGCCATAATGACGGAGCGGACCGTCCCCGAGGGCGCCGTGACTGCAACGCCAGCGGTTAATGACGCGGCGTGATGGAGAAGGATTTCACAGACAACTTCATCTGTGTGCTGTGTGACAAACACACACAGGCAGTAACTTCTACACTAATGCATGATTATAGGCAACACACAGACACACACATGATGTCCAGACACACATGATGTCCAGAGACACACACATGATGTCCAGACACACATGATGTCCAGAGACACAAACATGATGTCCAGAGACACACACATGATGTCCAGACACACATGATGTCCAGAGACACAATGTCCGGAGACACACATGATGTCCAGAGACACACAATGTCCAGAGACACACATGATGTCCAGAGACACACATGATGTCCAGAGACACAAACATGATGTCCAGAGACACACACATGATGTCCAGAGACACACATGATGTCCAGAGACACAAACATGATGTCCAGAGACACACACATGATGTCCAGAGACACACAAAACTAAAGATTCGTTCATCAGGAGGAGATTTGACTCAACGGGACGAAGTTAAGGTGACATTTCAGATTTGTTAAATCAGGACGGCTGACATCTGCTGGCAGTCAGGTGTTTACTCCACAAAAAGCTGCACTACTATACTTAGTTACCCTGAGTAGAAAGTAACTTGTTACATTGCTTTTGTGTTACTCTGCAGCGTCACATTAAACCTTACAAATGCCAACGTATCCTGACAAGAAGGACACACAAGATCTTTTATTGGTCCTCTTGACTTGATACCAAAAAACCTCACACAATGAAGACAACTCGGAAGGATGAAAAAATATGTAAATGACAGATGAACTTTGTTTAACAGATCAAACTCACTCAAACGAACTCACCGGCTTTATAGTCGACTGTTCCTGCCTATTCTCATGTGTTTAACACTAAAGCAGTGATTCGACACACAAATCAGTGAGAAGCAGAGAAAAAGAAAAGAAAACTCAACGAGGTCGAGTTCAAGCAGAAGGAAATCAGAATTTCTGATCAGTGCCATATTATACATTTTACTTCCTGCGGTCTCTGTTTGGATTTGAGTGGGTATGTTTTGTGTTTTGTCCAGTAGCGTCGTGTCACATTGCAATTTTTAATAATCACCACGCTCTCAGAAATGACTCATACTGTCTGTGGGAAGAATAAACATGTCAAGAGTTCATTCTCGTCTACGTCTTGTCTGTTTAACCCTCTCGCTGCTCATCTGTCTGACTCAAATCACACTGTTTAATGAGCAGCGCCTCGTGGGATGAAACCATCAGGAGAGGTCAGGCCATTTTTGCAAGAGTGCGCATGAAAAGGCACATTTAATAATTTTAAACTTATGTTACACAAGACACAACATAATTGTGTTTGACTACTGTGTTACAGACAAATGTAATGTGATTACACTCTAGAAAACTGGCAACCAATATTAGTGTTTCCTTCCCTCACACCGTCCACTTCAGTTGCAATTAAGTTTAATGACAACAACGTTTCGGTACTTAGACCTTCATCAGGTCATCTTCTGGTTCTGCAGGTCTAAGTACCGAAACGTTGTTGTCATTAAACTTAATTGCAACTGAAGTGGACAGTGTGCAGCTCTTCTCCTACGCACCTGTCGATCTTAAGGTGTGCAAAAGCTGCACTCTGTGAATCCGTCTCGTAATAAGTCACTAAAAGCACTAAAATGTTTTTTTTCTCAGTTATTTTTCTTATAATAGCCCGAGTGTAATGACATACGGTGCCTTGAACAAAGACAAGTATACTTGCACTTGCCTCTGACACTGGTTAACAGGGTCACTGTATCAGAGCTCAACACACTGCAATTTAAGAAAACACAGACAGTTTAGGAAAAACAGCAATTTGACAGAAAACATTTGGAAAACGTGTTACGAATACAGACATCGACAACAGTGTTTCCAGACGACACTAAAAAGTGACTTGAAACCACATGTTGTTGCCATAATTTGTGTAGTTATGATATTAAGTTAGTCACAAAGGTCCAGTCTGCTCATTTGTGACTGAGCCAATCAACCTGAGCTGAGACTGAGGCTGTCAGCTCCTCGTGCCAGAGCCAGGAAGTGATAATGATACGAACAGGTTGTTGTAAGACGACTTATAGAAATAAAGCCTGCAGAGGTGAAAAAAGGGGTTGGTCTTAAGATCTCTACTTCTGATGGTTAAATCTGCTACGGTCCAATAAAAACAGTCAGCTGTGCCGCAGATGACACACAAATAACTTGCAGAGATGACGTATTGATTCACGAATGATTGTATCTTGATCTTTGGTTGCTACCAAACAGCTGAGGAACTCCATCATTGCTGCTGTAAGCGGACCTCAACATGGTGTACTAGTCTTATTTTTAAATACTGTACCTGTAATATAACGTCTCTCAACACGTCCTCCCTCGGCGCTCTTGTTCTTTCAGTGACTCCACAAACAGACGGGAGCTCCTTTAAAGAAAAATGCATAAATTACCTTTCTGTCTCTGGTTTGTCTTCCTCTGTCTGCATGTCTCTCCTGACACTTTCTAATCTGTTTCTGTTGGCTCTATACACAAGAGACTGATGTTCCAGCTCCGCGGTATGAAGTGGGGTGGAGGGCGGAGGCGTCGCAGCAGGTAATGAAAGACAGATTCATCAGAATAAAAAAGTTCTTGAGTTCAAGAGGTAGAAGGAGAGGGATTTATGAAGGGCGTGAAGGAGATCTGTTAGATTGAGTGCAAGAAAGGCAGAGAAAGATAAGATGTCATACAGAGAGGCAAATTTCTGATGTTCTGACTGAGGCTGACGGGAATTGAACAAACCAAAGCAGCTTTTCTTTCTTGTCACTGACATCTTTAACCTGCCGACGGTGGAGCAGAAGGAGGTGGGTGGCAGTATGGTTGGCTTTTTCCAGAGCTTCCAAACATATAATGGTGATTGTGAGAGTTTAGAAGATGTTTTGTCCTCTGTTGGTGAGATTGCAGCCTGTGATGAACTGGCGACTTGTCAAGGGTGTCATCCCCCCCCCCCCCCCCCCGCTTGCCCAACGTCAGCTGGGATTGGCTCCAGCCCACCGGATAAGGATAAGTAGTTATGCATAATGAATGAATGAATAAATGAATGACAGTGAATCTTGCCTTTTAAGGTGGAAACTTTTGCATCATGAGAGACTTTTTTGCCCCATACTGTGTCAGTAAGGACAGCGGATGTGAGATGAATCCTGCTGAGCGACTACGAGTTAAGCTGCTGGGTCTGATAACATCCCTGGCTGCGACTTCAAGACCGCCACCATCGTCTCTGGACACAAAAAGTCACATCACACATCAAAGGCAACATCCCTGCCAGCTTTCTCAACCAACAGACCCACAGAGGACGCCATATCCACTGCCTTCCACTCATTATATGCACAACGTGAAAAAAACAAACGCTGCATCAGAATGCTGTTTCTTCAAATCTCACCCATGAAACTGAAACTGAGAGTACAACTCTAACTAAACACTTTTGCTGTATGCTGGCTGCCAAACCATGTCGCTAGAAGAATGAAGAATGTCAATATTGGACGACTCTACAAAACTTCATTCAACAACAACAGTTAAATTCCCGCATTGTCCAACATCTGCATCACTACAGTAAGTCAGATACGCTATAAACTTAACTGAGGGCAGAAACATGGTCCTTGCAAGTATGAAAGCACTGACGCTTAGCATACGCCTCGAGCCCTGTAAAATGGATTTCAAGCGTTGTTGCGTTCTGCAATGTGTCGCAGCACAACACAACCCGAGCTGCAGTCTGAGTGTTGCACTACTTCCTATCATTGGACCACACCGCCTTTAAATAATTACATTTTCAACTTTACGTTACTGTGTTCCTCTGTCACAGTTGAGTCCAACACAACTAGAATTTTGCTCTAACTAAGATCTAAAAGTAGCATTAGCATCTTTTTACACAATCAATCAGCCACTTCAGGATGGATTATTTCCTTCCTTGGACTTAACTTAGTTCAGTGGTAGGAGAGGCCTAAGGGGGTCAGAGTTTCAGATCAGTGAAAGACTTTTGAATTTGTAGATAAAGTGAAGAAATGCAAAGATGCAGAGAATGGTGTCACTTCCTTTTCACTTTTGAGTGAAGCGAGCGTTTGAGCGCTGAGATTTCCCTGAGCGTGAAGCAGCCGATAAGCAGAGTAAAAGCGAGATTACAGGAGCGCAGGAAGCAGATTACAGGTGCAGTGACAGCGTGGCAGACATAAAGCTGGATTACAGGAAGGTCTGAAACCTCAACACAGAGACAGACGCCGACACAGGAGGGGGAGCAGAGTCGACTCCTTCTCCTCTCCTGATATTCCTCCTCCTCTTCTTTTTTTTTACCCTGACATCATTCTTTATCCCTCTTCTCTGTCTCTTCTTCTCTCGGCATTTAGTTTCCTTCCTCTGACATCTTTTCATGAGGGTATTTATTTCTTTTTGTTATGTCTTCCCCGTCTCACTCTCCATCCCTGTCTTATCTTCTTTTGTCTCTTTATCATTTTACCATATTTTTCTCCAGTTCCGTTCAGTGGTTCTTGCAAATTCTCAAAAACTCTTGAAACATTGTGGATTCAGGTGTTAATTTTACAGTAAAAAGTGTAATTTTACTGAGATGAGAGACGTCTCTGCGCTTTTTACTTCATACTTAATTCCTTGGAGTATTTCCACAGTGTTTCCTTCAGGGCACTGATTTGGTAATGACTGAGCAAAACTTGCCTTCCACTATCTCCAACTTTTAGGATACAGTGATGGTGGTCCTGTAAAACAGTGTTGGGGGCCATGCACGTGTTCAGAAATGCTAAAATCCCTGCAAAAGAAAAGGCAACAGATGCTAGCTTGTTTAAGTTTGTAACATTAGCAACCAGGTTAGGGTATCTCTGTCTGCAGAGCATGTGTGATCGACAGTAGATGGGAGGGGAAGAGCGAGGGCTGACTGTCAACTAAATAATCGATCGTGGATGCCGTCGATCTCTTGGATGGATAAAAAAAAGATTAAAGTATAAATTGCTAAAATGGGTTGCCAAACATTACGACAACATCAGCAGCTGCAGTCTAAAAATCAGGATTCTGCCTTTGTCTACTCATGTCGCAATTCAAGGACATATTCTTTCAAACAATGTGAATTATTCTCTATTATCTTCTTAAAATGCATGTAGTGATTGGAAAGCTTGACAGTTGTAGAAACAGTACCTCAGGGTTGAGTAAAGGTAAACTCTACCCCAGGAGAATCTATCTGCCGTCGACTCTTCTAGCTTTAATGAAAATTCGACAGTCTGTTTCAACATCAGCAGATGAAGATGTTTGACATTGACTTAGTGAAGACGTGAGCTTTCCACTCAGCAGCATCAGCAGAAGCAGAGAGCAAGAGACATAAGGAGGGTTTGTGAATAAGATTTTGGGATATGACTTCCTGCTGGAGGAGCTCTGTTTGTGTCGCAGCCCGGCGAGACTTCTCTGTGGCGGGGAGGATCAGCAGATAGACGAGGGCTCAGCTGGTCTGACCGCTGGCACAGAGCGGAGGGAGGATAGAAACACAAAGGACAGATGGAGGGATCGCAGAGGATGAAGGAGAGAGAGGAACAGAGAGACGGGAGAGAGAGCATGGAGGAAACAGACACAGAGACGCGTAGAAACAAAGACTATTGTGACAAATTGCGAGTCAACTGCACAAAATTGCCATCGATCAAAGACGAGCACTGATAATCATGGTGTGTAATGGAAGTTCGATTTGTAACGAACTGAGGAATTTGTTCAGATTCAAAGAAATGTTGAACTGTAACAGTTTCGTTTCTCTCAGTTTGCTTTGGAAGACAAACTCGGCAGCTCTTTCAGCAAAACACATAAACCAGGATATTTAGATTGGAAATCCTTTAATGACTTTAAAATGGACAAATAGAAACGTCTGGTTGGAGTCAGTCACACATCACGGCCTGAGATCTGTTGGCAGAGACAGAGGATTGACTTTATTTGACTTTGACCTGTAAACGTGACTCTGAGTTGTATTAATATAAGGGGTTAATGGTGACATTGAGGTGTGTTCTTGAAAAGTAGATGAACAGTACAGTGTGGATCAGTTAAATGTGTGTTAGTTCTAGCAATCACAGTATCTCATATTCCTTAAGAAGAACAGTCTCGATAGACAAATATTGAACTACGTCCTGCTGGTGCAGGTGCTCTCCCACTGTTGCTCTGATTAGTGGAAGTTGTGATCGATGGTGATACCAAATGGTTCGTCAAATCACCTGCCAAGTATTTTTTGAAAGTTCCTGCCCTTTTCTAAACAGTTTGTAGCAGCTCCTTCCCAGATGCTTCTGTGTGACAAACATCTGGTGCGTCAGGTAGTAGAAACCAACAATACAGTGTCATCTGCATATTGGTGGAAATTAACATAATGATTTTTTAGAAAAAAATCACATTTATTAAACATAAAACAAAAGAATAGAGCCCGCAACACTTCTTTAAGGAACTCTATAGTCAACGTGTCAGCAATAAAAAGCCAAACTAACAATTTTTAACCTCTAGAGTTTAAAGTTTTGATAATATATTTTTTAGCATCTGAGTGAATGGATTCCAGCTATTGAAACCAGACCCTGAGTTGGCTCATAAACCACTTACATGTGGTTTCTGCATTTTTTTATGTTCCAACTTTATGTTTATTTAGGTAAAATTTTCAATTTTATGCAACAAAAATAAGTAGTAATTTTATGTAATAACACTGTGGGTATGCTCTGGTTAGGTTTAGGCACAAAAACCACTTGGTTAGGGTCATAAAATCAGCTTGTTTTGGTCGCCACAAACACATCTGAAAAATATCCTGATGTATCGCTGCACTGTCTGGTCACGCACACCACCATTCCCTCCACCTCCACAATGAAAGTCAACTCATTTACATGTAATGTGAACGTAATATGACACGTATTTCACAAATGTCAATATAGTACATATTACCATGCATCTGTGGTTTGCAGAAAAAGTAAAAATAAGCTTCTTGTCACATTAATATGGAGATAACAGGAGTGAAATAAACATTTCACAGCCTGGTTAGACAGCTGTACTGTTTAAAACGGAGGCATATCTGTTCTGTCAGACATGCCAGAGACAGACGACTTAAAGACACGTCTGACAGCCGTTCTGTGTGGACACCAACAGTTCATGCGTCGAATAGAGAAGCCCTCTCTCTTCTTCCACTCATGTTTACCTTCTTCTCTTCTCTTCCCTTCACCTGAATTGTTTTAACTGTGTGGTGTATCAGATGGCAGAGCAGGTGTGTCTGTGTGAGTGCTTTAAGACGACGGCTAACCTTTCAGCCGGCTGGGAAGCCTTTGAAGTCGGCCTGTTTGGAGGAGATGTGTTCTGTATCAAAGCTCAGAGACGAAAGGTTTCGTCTTTCTCACTGAAGACGGCAGCTTCCTCTCTCTCTCTCTCTCTCTCTCTCTTTTAACCTTTTGCATGTGTTTACCTCGCCCGCCCTCGCTCGTCCCCGCCGGTCTGAGATCTGCGCTTCTTTATTCAGTCCTCTCAGATTTCTGTCATCTCAGAAACAGCTTCTGTCCAAAACCTCCTGCCTGATTCACATGTTTTCCTCTCTCCTCTCTCACTCGGTCTTCTCTCTTTCTCGCCTCCCCCACTTGTTTTGCCTCAACCTCCCCCACCTCCCTCCCCCGTCTCCCCCTCTCTGGTCGGTTGACCCTGGGTAACAGAGAGGATGACAAGGTGTGAAAGGTTTCCTGAGGGCTGGAGTGACAGCAGCAGTGACACACACACACACACACACACACACACACACACAGATGGTGACTGCTCTTTGCGTCACTGAAGGCTGCACACTGCTCAGCCCGACCAGCTGTACATATAGATCATCATCAGTTTTCTATACATTTTGACAAGTAACTGAAAACACTGCAGAGCAACAGCATCAATATTTTAGATGCTGTCGTTCACTCAGTCTGAGATATAAATAAGTTAGTGTAATTATTGTGTTGTGAGGAGCTTCTCTGACATCTGTTGAAGGAATAAAAACAAACACCACCACTTCAGACACAAGACAGTAGAAAATATATCTGCTGGAGTACACGATGTGCAGCGTATCATGCTACATGTTTCATAACAACTACGAAACCTTCATGACGACTTCAAACTGTTTTTCTGGACTGCAGAGATGAAATGTTCTCAATGCTGCTGCATTTGTAAATTTTCATGTGAGCGCTTGTTTTCCTTCAGCTCTGCTCCCTGCTGCAGGGAAACTCGCCCATTGAGGGCCGTCCACACCAAGAACAATAACTACAGATATATCTTTTTAAAAATCTTTCTAACTCAACGTGATGGCGGAGTCCACGCCACAACTGTAACGACAACGGCAGAGCGATTTGATGAGCGATAGAAACACTGACAGCCAATCAGAATCCATCTGAACTTACAGCGCCATCAGTTAGTTCGATTTTCCTATTTTTTCCTACAAAATAATGTTGCAGGAGTGAATATAACATTTGTTTCTAACTGCAGCCGACCTCTTCTATGTAAGCTAATTGATGAGACACTTTAGATGGTCTACTCACTCAGTCTTGGATATTTGTACAGCTTATGAAATGAGTCATCTGAAATGTTTCAAAAAAACAACATTAACAACGTATGTCCAACCTCCGCAGTCTGGATGTGAACGAGCTGTGTGGAGGAGCTATGATTGCTCCGTGTTTGTGTTTTTGATTAGGAAATGTTGAACCAAGCTCGCAAGAGATGAGCAGGGCGTCAGCTCACCATCGACCCTGTGGAGCCGGATCACTCAGAATCTCAAAACTCGACTGAAACATGAGGATTTAGTAATAATGGCGGCCCAGTCTTCAGGATATAGTGTTAGCAGCTAACGTTTGTGCAAACCACAGATATGTAAGGTTGTACCAAACGTGTCATATCACGTTCACATTGTATGTTTATTAGCTGACTTTCACATCAGGAGGTGGTGGTGGCTGCCAAATGAGCAACCGCAGTTTGAATCACACCACTGTGTCGACAAAAACAGGTGTATTAAATCCAAACCATGATGTTTTTCTAACCGTCACCAAGTGGTTTTTGTGCCTAAACATAACCAGAGCATCAGCACAGCGTTGTGACGAGAGAGGAATTCAACCTAAACAAACGTAAAGTTGCAACATAAAGAAACGTTCTTAGCTAACATTTATTCTGTTGAATGGGTTGAAATAACAGCTGATGTATTGTGATGTATAGATTTTTAAATGAACATGTTTTAAATGAGACTTTTTACATATGTTATGTCTTGTTTGTGTGTTAGTAAGAATAAGGAATAATAGCTCAGAGAAAATGTCTAGTTTCTGTTAAAACTGGATTCATTTGACTGGATTATAACCTGAATTTTCTGAGTATTTTCAAAATAAAACACAGGATCTACTAGACAGATTTCTACATCTGCCTCTGATCCAGATTTGTCTCATTTATGATGTTTATAAAACTTTTACAGCTAATCCGGTGTCACAAAGAATCATCACATTTATCCAAACCTCACAATTGTAATTCCACTTCCTCATCAGTACCAGACGAGGAAGTGGAGCATGTAAACCAGTTTGGAGGTGCGAGGTTTGTATATTTTGCACGCTGTGACTCCAGTGTGACAGCAGCTTCGCACATTAAAGCTCAGGATTTTTATTTTTTACTCAGTTGAAGTTGTTAGAAAATGAGACATCCATCACTTGAAAAATGCGGCTCTGCCTTTTAGAAAACGACCGCTGACACAGAAGTGATTCATGGAGGAGCGTTATTGAAGCCATTAGCCTCAGCACGCACACGCACACACACACACACACACACACACACACACACACACACACACACTATAAAAAGCAAACACTCTATAGTGTGCAGATGCTTGTAGGAACACACACACACACGCACAGAATGATAGTGTGCTAATGTTAAACTAAATTACATATAATTACGCAGCCATATCTAATCCTCAGTTACAGATGGAGGGAAAACACCACATGCCTCCAAATGTGAACAATTAGTGCAGAGCTGCCACCATCTTCTCCTCCACACAGACCTCCTGCATTTTACTTTCACCACACACGAGCTTCACATATGGTCTGTGAGCTTTATAGCAGCATAGCTTTAAATGATTTGATGATGCTGCATGGGGTCTGGTACAAACAAATAAAGTCTGGTGTTTTGTTTTTTTAGATTCATTCAACCCAATCGGCAGAATAAATGTCGGCAACGTACCGCAGAAACGTTGACTGTTGAACTTTACATTTCTTCATGTTGAATTTGAATTTTTATGTTTTGTCAACGCTGTGCTGAAACCACCTGGTTAGTGTTCAGAAAACTTCATGTGTTGGCTCAAATAAACCTGATTCTGTCGACACAAACACGGCTACAAAATGTCTTGATGTCTCGTTAAAAATGTATTCAGCGGTTTCACGTTTACATTTGTTGAAAGTGGCAACCTGATCTCCAGAATAAATGTTAGCTAAGAACGTTTCTGCAAAACCACAGATAAGCAGTGGTCTCTGCCTTGGCAGCCTTCTCGCCTCGTTGTCACATCCACCACAGCTCAGATACACGTAATGTGACACATTGTAGAAATGTTAATAAAGTGAGTAAGACTCGACCAAACTGCCAACTTCCTGTTCGACTTCTGGCACAAATATTCCCTTTATGAAATGACGGGTCGAGATGTTTCCCAGCTGGTAGACACTGAGAGAGAAGAGCTGCGACTTCATCCTGAAGTGAAACGCTTCACTTTTACATCCATCAGCTGATAATTACGTGAGATCACGTGATGACGGTTAAATGCACACAGACACGAGTGTGAGAACTTTCCTCAACACATCACAAAGTGATTGAAAAGCATCCAGATTGCTAAAGTGCTGCATAGTTAGTTAATAATGATCAATTTCTCTTCTTGATCTTTAAATTAAATCAAACTAAACACAGGAGGAAATGAAAGTTAAACTTTAAGTCTGAATGTAAACAGATCACAGTAGTTTCCTCCTGTCCTCTGATGTTTTGATCTTTTTAAATCATGTCCTATAGAAATGACACGTTTGCATAATTAACCAGTAATTAACGGCTCGTTCATGAAAAGGTCTTTGAAACATTCATCTTTAATTAAAAACCCATCGATTCAGCTCCATTTAACATTTCAATCACATACGTTTTTTTTTATTATTTTTTTATTCGTTTGTATTTTGTTTGCTTAAAAGCCTCCCGTCTCCCGTCTCCACGGCAACCAGAGGTGCAGGTTCAGGCTTTTTTGAGTCCATTCAGGTGCGATGAGGAATCATCACAGCAGGGAGTCTGAAGGAGGCAGGATCAGCTTTGATGTGATCTTTCAGGACAGCACGGGTTACTTTCTGCAGGAAATCCCTCTGCAGCCGTCCACATCCTGTCTTCATGTTCACCAGGTGGAGCTCTGCCGTCTCTTCATACCTGCCAGTTACAGTCGGACTATCACAAGACCTCTGCTCTGTACGTGTCTACTACCTCTGCCTGTGTGTCTGTTTTACATTAGATATTTTTATAAATGTCTGGCTGTAAAGTTCAAAAACTCAGCCTACGTGACACATCGCGTCCGTCCGTGAGAGAGAAATGAGTCTAACAGCTGTTGTGATGGTGTTTTATATTCTTACCAACCCCACGAGGATCGAACCACCGACCCTCCAACTGACCAGGAGGTGGAGGGGGCGGTGCTGGCTGCAGTGTGAGTCTGCGTTTTGGCTTTTGTAAGAGTGAAACTGCAGGATGTTTTTGACGAGGGATGACGGCGTACCTTCATGTGTAAGCGTCACACCACTGGATATTTTTAAGGAGACCTCTGGACATCTGCAGCCGTGTTTGTGGTGACCAAAACAGGTAATTAAAAGCAAACCACGATGTTTTCTAACCCTAACCAAGTGGTTTTTGTGCCTATTATCATGATACAATAACTTCATCTTCACACACCTGCCTGCCTTCACAGGTCGACGTTTCCTGAAAAGCAACAGCTCACATTTCCAGTGGGTGCATCATAAAAAGGTTCAGTTGTCGTTCAAATCAACAAGAATCAACTCCTCAGTAGACAACCTGCTCAACCAGTCTGTGGTTAACGGTGTGAGGTTCGTACAGAGGCCACACGATGAATCAATAGCGATGCAGACTTTGTGATTATTGTCATCTCAACACAAATCATTTCTCACGTCGCTCTTCAATAATCTGTTCCAACGTCTTCATTAAGTTTTCACAGCTTCTGCAGCTCATAAATGTTTCATACAGTCGTCTTGTGTTTCTCCGCTCGCTGGAATTAAAACAGTCACAGACAATAAACTCAATCTTCTTCTCTTGTTTTCTTTCTGCCTCTGATTTTCTCATCTACACTATTTAATTAGTTCTTCTCTTTATGTTTAATTCTTGTTTCTGAACCTCCTTGAACATCGTCACTTTTATTAACTGAATGTCACATTTTGAACGTGTCTTTCTGTTTTCCTCCTCGTCTCGTCTCATCTCGCCTCACCACCCGGCTGGACCTTTTCCTCTGGACACAAAGTTGGACGTCGTCAACAACCTGAACATTTGATCTGCTGCTGAAGGGTCCCACTGAGGTGAAAATGTAGAAACACTCAGAGACTTGGCAGCAGACTCACAGTCGACTGAGAGGCTGGATGTGAAAACCTAATGAGCTGAGCGGAGGAGAGAAGAGCTGCTCACATCTGAACTGAACTTCAGATGTTCGGCTCTATTTAAAGGAACAATACAACATTGTGGGAAACATCAGCATCAGACGACACATCGGGCCAGAAACGGTCCATTCAGATGAGTGTCGGGAAACGTGTTATTTCACCTCCTTCATCATCTCATCATCTCTGTTGACACCGCAAATAAGATTAACCTGATTCAAAAATTGCCACAACACGGTGTCGTGTCATCCGGCAGGTCTCATGATTACTAATCAAATACGTGTGAGCGTGCGTTCCCGTAATTACTCCGTTAAGGTGAAGCTGTTTACCTCGCAGCCGCCGAGACAGAAAATTAAATAAACTGTTGCTGTGCTCACGTCCCACAGTTGTAAACTCTGAGGTTTATCAGACAGCGTAACCATGTGAGACACTTTCTCACAGCTCCTCAAACAACCAACACAACCAGGAGAAACTGTCCAGAAGTGTCCTGCTCACACTTCAAGGTGACATCACACACGGACCAACACCTCGAGGACAAACAGCTCCTGTTCCACCTCCTCTTACACCCAGATCACCTCCAGACAACATGTTCTCACTACCAGCTCGGTAAATAAAGAAGCTCGGTCGGTTAAAATAACTGGGGTTGGTTAAAATAACTACAGCTATAGATCCAGAAATGCTCTGTGGACGACGAGACTTCACCTGACTTTCATCAGCATGGAGGGAGGAGATGATGACTGGATTTACTTTTTTGGGTTGAAAGTTCCTTCGAGTTGTAACCTCCTGTCTCTCAGGACGTTAACACCTGAGCTGACAGTATGTCGCCCAAAATAGGGAGAAGTGTTGGCGTCTGTCTTTCTCTACCAAATCCACTCCCTTGATTCTCCTCAGGTCAGTGGTGAACTCGGTTTGACTGTCTCCAGTTTCACCACTCCCGGAAACATTTACATGGCAGTTTAAAAGTCGACAGCTGGTCTCCCCCCGAGGCGTTCAAGGAACAAGCTCAGGAAGAAGGAAAAAAGGACCGTCCAGTGTCAAAGTCAAGCCATCGATTCTCTCACAACGCCACAAGTGGTTTGTCGAGGTGCACACAGTGTGTGCTCAGGTCTCTCAGCCTCAGTGGGATTAAAGAACGGACCTGAGACCTGAAGCGGTCTCAGACGGACCCGACAAGAACTGAGACTCAGGTCAGATAAAGAAAACACCTGCTTTACATGTAGCTGCGAGGGAGGATTTACAGTCGAGTGTGAGGGCAACTAGAGGTCACACACACACACACACACACACACACACACACACACACACACACACACACACACTAACAGGCGTGTGATTACAACACTGTGGTGTGAATCCTCTGAACGCATGTTTCTGTCTGTGAGGATTAAAGAGTGTATCATTTACCTTGAAAAGGTCACTGTGCTGAGAAATGAACTGACACACACAACCACACACACACACACACACACAACCACACACACACACACACACACACACACACACACACACACACAACCACACACACACGCACACACACAACCACACACACACACACACAACCACACACACACACACACACTCTGCATCAAACAGGAAAAAATAAATGTACACACGGAGAGAAGACGAACTCTGTTATCGAGCTTCACAGTTACATTGTAACAATCAATGAGACAAAAGTGATCATTAAATATGATCGTAGTGTGATTGATGATTCGTTTTTCTTTCATATTTTGTATCTTTGTTTTTTTATGAAAGCAGGAAAACTGAAGGCTTCGACTCGCAGTCGTTGTTTTCTGATCATTACTTGATAAATGACTAAAAATAATTGAATGATGAAGAAATAATAAACAGTCACTGATTCACTTCCTTTGTTTCTGCTCAGACTGACTCAGTTTACGTTTGCTCGTGTGGTTTTTAAGTTTGACCCACTCTGTTCTAACGTGACCTTCAGTCTAATGAGCTCTTGTGACTACGTTTCCCAGAAGACACCACAGCATCTGTCTGAACTCTCAGTGAAGGAGCTCTGCGGCATTGTTCACCTGACAGAGACGGTCTGAAGTGTCATGGCGTCCGCTGGTGTAATGTCCTCTTCCACCAGCACTTTTGACCGCGCCCGTGATGGACCTGCTGGGTCCGGTCCATCACGTGATGTCCCGGTCCCCGCAGGCAGACAT